>NC_056751.1:186300616-186400616 GCF_019279795.1 Protopterus annectens | reverse complement strand
CTCACTGCTAGACTTCAGAATACATACCACAAAATAGCTAGATTTGCAACTCAACAACCCCACAGATCTCACCACTGTCTCTCACTAAAATACTTAAACTGGCTAGAACTGCCTCAACTCCTCCTTCTCTCTCAGCTCCAAACTATACATGCAATCCTAAATCAGCCATCCTTTTGTCCAGCCTTACACCCTATCATCTCCCACTATGCTCCCACAAGAAATCTATGTAGCTCTTCTCAAGACCTTCTGAAAATCTATAAGCCCAAATCTAAAGCAGGACAAAACGTATACAGCTACCACCCCTCAATGGAATGGAACAAGCTACCTCTTGAGATTTGAACACAGGCTCAAACCAAAAAGTTTAAGCTATCACTAAAAGAACATCTCACCAAAAAGTGGATCTGCCAATGCTCAAACCCTCCTTGAAAATTCTCCTTCTCCTCTGACTTTCCTTCTACAATTTCCCACTCATCAAACTCCTCTCTGAATAGACATCTTCCTGTAAATGTTCACAAAATGAAATTGTTTTTATTCTTTTTTTTACCTTTAATTATTTGTTAAATTACTATATTGTCACATTTGCTTTATTTTAACTATTCTAAACAAATTCTGCTGTAACTTCACATGTAAAATATTTGTGAAAATCTACCATTCTATTAGGTATGTGCCAAAGCTTTTTCACCATTTGTTTTTTTGTTTTTGTTTTTATAAACTTGTAATTTGTACCATATAGTTAATAAGTATGTACTGGAGCTTTTCTCCCCGGGCCTCTGCTGAAAAAGGGCTTCGGCTCAGCCAGGCACTCCCGGTCAACAAATGTAAAATAAAATAAATAAATAAATAAATTAACATTTTTATAACAGTGATGGGAATCATATAAAATGTATGACTGTACATTTCCTATTTAATTTTCATTTTTAACTCTTTATACCCCTTCATTATATTTCTTTTGGTGTTTAATGATATTGGAAGATAAATTTATCATATATATGGTATATAGTGTATATATATATATATATATATATATATATATATATATATATATATATATATATATATATATATATATATATATATATATATATATATATATAGGATCGGTACTGATCCCCGAAGGAACTTTTCATCAAAGCACAAACAGCTGGGCATACTTCCGCGAAAGTGCTTTTTACAGAAAAAGCACTTTCGCGGAAGTATGCTTGCAGCTAGAGAGAGTCGTGGGGGAATGACTGTTGCAGAGATCATACTACAGTGTGGATAAAAAATATTCCCTTTTCCTCACTGCAGTGCGATCTTGGAGTGAGAATATTAAAGTAGGGGGTGTGGAGTGGGCACAGCCCCCCACATGGGGGGTGCAGGGGAGCTTGCCCCCCTGCATAAAAGTAGATTTATTTATTTATTTATTTTTAACGCACTTTAACGAAAGCACTTGTTTGGTGAAAGTGCTTTTGTTAGGGTGTGTTCGATGATTGTGGATTCGGACTATTGAACTTTCGTTCAATAGTCCTAGATATATATATATATATATGGTTCTACCTGACATAGTCGAAACCACACAACACCGACAACCACATCACCGACACCACATATTCGACAGTCCATAAACACGAAACCACACATAACCGACAACGAAATAACCCCGACGACACACAAACACGGAAACCCCATACACTGCACACACCACAATAACAATTAAACACAAAACACATCCCCATTCCACAAACCACACACACAACACAAGCACACCAAAATCCTTACAAGCCCACACTAAACCTTACCCTAACCCTAAGGTCCTAACCCTAACTCACTTAACCCACCCCCTATCGCCCCCCTAACCCTAACTCACTTAACCCACCCCTATCGCCTCCCTAACCCTAACTCACTTAACCCACCCCTATCCCCACAGACCGTCAATCTCCACACTTACCTGCCTCGCACTTAACGTCGTCCGTCCTACCCATATACACACAGCCTTTCCCCATGTCGGCATCCTCGGCGCTGGTGTTGTCATCCGTCGTCGGTCTTCTGCACTGTCGTCAAGGCCGGTCTTCTTCGATTTTCGCTTCTGGAGCTCAAATATATTGTCGGTCTTCGCGCTCGTCCTAGTTGTAGAGGTAGATATATATATATATATATATATATATATATAGGAGAAAGACCCAAAGTTAGGGATAATTTTTAAATATTCCAACGCTTAATAAAATCCATGTTGGCACCATGTAGAGCCTACATGGAATGTATCCATGTACATGACCACGGTTCCCCTTGCCAGCACGGCATGCATATTAATGATGGCGTGCTGCTAAGGGTGACCATAGGAACAGGGATATTGAATCCATGTAGGGAGAAGTGTAGAGGCTACCTGTGGCTGTGGATGCCTGGTCAGATGTTATGTATAGGATGAGGCTCCCTGTAATGCTCCCCACTACTGTTGAAATGCTGTGAATTTTTTTAAATGTGTAATATTTTATTTTTATGAATTTGTTTTCCTCTCTGTATGTTTGCATGTTGTGGCACGGAGCTCAGTAATGCCAAGCTGGGCTCACATATATGCTACACAACTAAAAATGGAATCTGGATGTAATTAATTATCATAATTACATATTTTTTTTTTAATTGCCATTTGTGCGGCACAAAGCAGAGCATCGCAGAGCAGAGTGACACTTATACATAGCCTACAGCTGCCAGACATCTAAAAATAGAAACCAGATGTAATTAATTATTTATTTCTGGGTCTGTTTAAGCATGTTTGCATGGTGTGGTACAGTGCTCAGCAATGCTACTAGGTAGCCCAGAAGTATATGTGAAGGTATACTAGCTTTCATACTATCCAAGTAGCTAAATGGGTAGAGTTACAGCTTCATGGTTTGTAGGTCCTGGGTTCGAGTACGTAGCAGTCATAAGATGTCTGTAATTTAATTTAGTATATATGCTTAATTTTAAAAACAATTTTGTGGAATATGGCAGTGCTGTACTGTGCTGAGCACAGCTTAAACATGCTAACAGCTACTACTGTTTGCACAGGGCTAAGTTTTGCTAAACCCTCCATTGTGCACGTTTTTGTGCTGCTTAGCTGTCCATTTGCTGCTTTGCATGCTGCTTAGTGATGCAGCTCTTTTTTGAATGTTGCTCAATGCTGTGTAAGGGTGGGAAAACAGCCTATATTAGGTGCAGTAGGAGGGAATTCTGCACCATTCTTTGGAGTCTGCTTATCTACTGATATGCCAGGTGGTGTTGGAGATGTTGCAAGCTTTTGGGAGCACAGATTGGGTGTGCAGGAGTCCAGAGTCTTTGTTGGGCTCCCGGTAAAGAATTAAGACCCCAGGCTGATGCAGGGTGGTTTCCAGGGCTCAGAATGTAAGGCAGAGGCCTGGGACCAGTTGGCCAGGGAATTTACCAGTGCTACTGGTATCTGTCACACTGGTGACAGTGTCATCACCATTATGATGACCTGAAGAGGTGAAAGAGGGGAACCTTGGGCATCTGGGTCCAATAGGCAAGAGCTGGCCATGCTCAACAAATATGTAAGTATGTTTTCCACTGTTTTATCAAAATACAAGCTGAATGTCTGCAAAACTGGTATGCATAATTGTGTGCTTTTCTCCCAACATCTGCAGCTGAGAAGATATGCAATGTTGACTCCCATGCCGGACGCCTGGCCAGGATGCAGCATAAGTGTGGTAAGTATGGATTTATTATGCTAACTGTAGTGCAATAAGCAAGAAAGAGTGAAGCATTTACTGCAATAAAGTATACACAATAAAAACTGTAATGCAATAAATGGGCAAGTAGAACTGCAGTGCAATAAATGGGCAATTAGAGATGTAGTGCAATAAATGAACAATAACAACTGTATTGCAATAAACAAAAAACAATACCACTAACAGTAAGCAAAATGGTATACAGCAGGATTATGTTGTCATAATCATTGCAGTAGAGCTGTATGCATTGCTTGTCTATGGTAAGGTTACTGCAGTCAAGTGTAACACTGTCTCCAGGCCAATATCAGTCACATAATTGTCTCTGTTCCTTCTACTCCAAGTAATAAAGGTATATGGGTGACGTAGCCCACTCTATGGGCAGATATTGTGTGTAGACTTCACAGACATTTATCAGCAATACCAACAAAGTGTTAAGCAGCATTGTTGATTCCTAATTATACAATGACCCCCCCATTAATATTCCAAAATGTGCATGGTGATTGGCCAGAGTGCCCATTGTAAATCCCACAATATACCAACGGAAAAAGGTCCAGTCGCCCTGACTTTTTTTACGTTGGTATAAAGTGTCCAAAACCTTTTTTTTAATAAAAAAAAAAACAAACAAAAAAAAAAACGGAGCAACGGAGACTTTCTTTTCTCCGTTGCTTCTGTTTCAAAGCGTTGATGTACTGGGTGTGCATAGGAATGCAAGTCCCATACACATGCAGAGTACATCAACACAAGGAAGCAGTATACCACCACTGGCGGAAGAAAAGTAATGCGCCATTATACAAAGACATTATTTAAGAAAAGTAAGTATTTTTTTCTTAAATAATGTCATTGTATAATAGCAATAACCAACTCTGTGGTTGTGGTATATTGAAATTTACCCACAGCTGGCTTTATTTAATCACTCAGGCTTCGCCCTCATGATTAAACCTCGCCAACCTTGGGTAAATCTTCAATATACCATACCACAGCATCGGTTATTGCTTACATAAGTCTGCCTTAATAAATGCAGTATGGCTGTATTCCATGCATGTGTGTTCTACTGTCACTGCAGTCAAGGATAACACTGTAATAGTTCTAGAATGCAAAACGAATGTCCTGTAACATGTATTGCTGAACTCATAGTATAGTCCAAGGTTGTATCCAGGCCAATATCAGTCACATAATGCTCCCATTTTCTCCCACTCCAGGAAAAAAAGGTATATGGTTGAGGTAACCCATGTTATAAGCAGATATTGTGTTCACCAATAAAGTGTTAAGCAGCATTGTTGATTCCTAAATAAATCTGTTTACATATTTCCAGTACAGCTGTATTCCTTGCATGTCTGTACTAAGTTGCTGCAGTCAGTTGTTGTATTATTTCCAGATGTCCCCTGTAGTCACAGCTATTGGGTTCTATTCCCATGCCTGCCAACTAAGACATGTCGGCTGTCTAGTTTATGAATTGTACACAAACATGCCTCTCAAGTGTCACGATTTCTCATAATGTAATTAAAACTGTCTAATCTGTCTGTCACAGGATTACCAGAAAAACGATTACCTTAAATGCAGTGTATTACCGAATCTGCTTACAGAACACCTTGGCAAATATATAAGTCCACATTATGTAAAACTGTTCTGTGTAGTTCAGTACCTGCATTTGTTATTGCTTGGCCCATACTGACCCATGCTAACAGCTTTTGAGGTATGTACTTGCTACATCAGCTATAGGAGAATTTTGTCACTGTACTCAAAACTGACACTACATGCCTGTAGAGTATTTATTATCAATGTTTTCAGAGATATAGTCTGCATTGTCAATAATGGAATGTTTTTCTCTGTCTCCTCACCCTTAATCTTTATTTATTTATTACTATTTATTATTATGATGTAATATTAACATATTTTATTACTCAACTATAATTCTGTAAAACGTGATTTATTGTTGTTATGTTTCATTATAATTCAATATTAACATATCTTGTTAAACTAACTGTTTTGTTAGCCTTATGGTTTAATTCTTACTGGCATGCTGTTAACATACTGATTGTTATGTTACTTAATGTTGTGTTACACATAACATACATTAATAGGTATTTGGATTAATAAATATGATGTTCCATTTTGTTAATACTAACAATGGTTTAGTTATTACTAACCTTAACTTACTGCTATACCTCATTTACCACAGCACATCAAGGTAGGTCGGTTCCAGCTGATCCCCTTACTTTCCTCCTCCAGCCGTGGCACCAGATCCCAGCACGTCTAGGATCCAAACCGGTGGTGCCCCCACTGCTGCCCCTGCACTACCTGTGGCATTGTTTAATACCGACCCATGGGACAGGCACGGACCCCCCTCAAGGACTGGTGGTGGAGGGGGACTTGTCACCTGGGCTGAGCTGCCAGTTTTGGTCCACAGGATAGTCTAGTCTACTGTGGTTTTGACCACCTCCTGTGCCAGATTGAGGACATACAGGCCAACCTGGTGGGGCAGCCTCATCCCAGTGCTCAGCCTCCACCACTGCCATCCCCATGGCAGTGACAGAGCAGTACTGACAGTCCCATGGGTGGGGAGTGAGTCACACTGCTGCCTTGTGGAAGCACATTGGACTTAGATTCCACAACACCTTCCCTATCCAAGGTGTTCACCCCCCTCATTTGTCTCACATCACCCCTGTCTCATGTCTTGTATGTCTTATCTTTCTGAAAATGCATTCTCACCTACCCAAATTACCTCCCTCACATGTACCTATGTCCCTTATCCAACATTTCACTCTCACCTTAAACAAAATGGGCTTCTGTCCCAAAAGACATATTGTCCTATACATAGCTCTCCATTTCACACACATGTCCACTGGACACAAGTAATTTGGTCCAACTGGCTTGACAACACAGTTATATTTAAAGAGAGTTTAAAGTCATGTACAACTTCTGTCAAAGTACATGGTTGGTGCTGTACAAGAAATGGATAACTATGGTTCTTTCCTACACCCTTCCTGCACATCCCTACCTGCATTTCACTATGTTTTTCCCCATGCTTGCACCCCATTTCACCACTTTCCTATCTCCTCATTTTTCTTTTATTTTTTTTAGCATGAAGCTGCATGATGCGCCATGTCATGCAGCTTCACTGAGCTCTGCTAAATAGAGCTATACTGACTACATGTGTTTTTAAAATTCTAATACATAGTTACAAAATAAATACCTGTCCCATATTTCAAACCCAAGATCATTGTACCTGCAGACCACTGCATTAACCTGCCACACCACACAACTCTTAATAAAAACAGGTGGTTTTAACAAAACATAGTAATTGCAGTTACAGTCATTGACCATGTTTCAGTGGAGCTGCACACTGCACCGCAGCATGCAAACTTGATTAAAAAGTATTGAAAAAAATTGGAGTATAGACTCTGGTGCAATAGTACACCACTAGAAAGCCACAGACATGATAATAGATGTAAGTGAGGCCTGTGATTTCAGGAAAATGTGCCCTTTTATCAGCAACATGTAGAAAGACACCTGCTTAGGCATTAATGGCAAAATGCATGTTCAACTGGGACCCTGGTGCAGAAATACATCCATATAAAGCCATCCATGTACTGATGGATGTAGAAAATATTTGTGACAGACTGTATGTGTGCAGATATCTCTTGCAAATACACCTGCTGTAGTAGTGACTTAGTAGCTAAGTCTGTTAAATGCCTTACAAACAGTGCATTTTGTCACACACAGTCCTGGGTTCAAATCTAGTGGTGTGTAGCAGTGGAAGTATAGTATTGTGAAACCAGCAAATAATGACTGAGTCATGCACTCTTTATCCACACAATGCATATCAAATGAAATGTCTGCATTTCACTGATGGAAGTCACAGACTTACAGACAGAAACACACTTCACATATCCATATAGCAAAAGTATAAGTTCATAAAGTGGCACATCATGCATTAATATGCATTCACAGAGAATTTCAACTCAGGTACTGCAAATGAGGGCCACTAATATCACAGTGTACCATACAATCCTTTCAAACTCACAGTACCAATTAGCACAGCTGCACACCTAACATACACATTTGAAGTACCTGCTTGTAATATGGGCTGCCCTCATACATGCTCCAAATTACTACCAGACTGTAACACATGGCCTAACAGTCACCCAAATGGTGGCCATATTGTTATATTTATCCCCCATGTTGCTCAAGGACAAAACAAGCATGTGGCCTAGTACTCTGTTAGTGATACAGTTGCCTAACATACTTATCTTAAACACATGCCTTGATTGGACTGGAAAGGGTAGCCTCACTCTGGCTCTGCCTCTACTACAAGGCTGACACAGCTCCCACAGTTACACCTGCAGCTTGTTGTCCTCCAAAATGTTCACACTCTCTGCCTATGCCTATTACCTACATCAGAAGCTGCAGCCCACAGCACACTCATCTCTATGTAAAAGTTGATGTTACAGACCTACCCTCTGTGATGAAGTAGTCTTCTTACCCCAGTAATGTCAAGCACAACATATCAGAAAGGGACCCTAATCTACATGAAGGCCTTATATATTGTACTGTGGTTGCATGTGATTGGCTAATGATAGTGCAAATCAGCTGTGCTGGCTGCAATTAGCTTTTCAGAACCACAGATTGGTTAGGAGGCAATCGCCTGCTGATGGGAAGCATGTTAAAAAGGCAAGCAGCTGGCTATGAGGACCATTCTGTATTAGACTTCCCTCACACAGACTATGCATATGCAAAGTATTAACTATCAGCACATATCAGCACAGGAGTACTGCACTCCATCAGATATGTAACCATCTTGTTTACATCAGGATGCAGATGTCTGACTATACTTATGGGGAATAGGGATCACAGCATTAAGCCTTTCTTAGAACTATGATAATGACATGTCAAGGATCTCCAGATTTGTTACACATACAGAGGATGTGCAAGACATCAAGGGTGGAATGTATATTGCCAATGTGACACACTGGGCTCGCAGGACTCTCCCTTTACAGTGGTTGTAATAGCACACTGCTGTTTGTTTGGCATAGTTGGTTTGACATATTATCGGGGGTTGCCCTTTGAGGACACAGTACAATAGACTCCAGTGTTGGTTGTATGAACATACAGCAATATCTGTCATGGCACACACGGGAATACCTAAATATTGCTAGTATCCTAGTTATGTCCACATGCTTAGTATGTTTGCACACTGTGGAATATGACATATGTGATCAAGCAGTGGATATTGCCAGCCATTCTGTCCTTGCTTTATCTCTACATTGTGTATTTCCACGTATGTGATCCTGACATGTGTTCCCATGTTGCTGTCTTTCAGGGAACGTGTATGCAAGATGCCATGCAGCCTTCATGGTTGTAGAGAATGAGTTTATACTGGAAGGGCTGCATCAACACCATGAACTCCTACTGTCCATGGGGAGGCACAACAGGGAACAGCGGGAGGCATTGTGAGCTGACCTTGTCCGTGATGTCAAAGCCACTGGCCATCAAAGCAGGACATATGAGCAGGTTCTTCACCATGCAACGGACATGATCAATGCCACATACAGAAGAGCAGCAGATGTAGCCAGGGATCGTGGCACCACCGGTTGAGGGCCTGCAGTGGAACAACCACTCTCAGCCACAGAGGAATTCCTGGCAAATATAGGCACACATGACAGCTCCCAGGCATCCATTACACCCTACATCATGGATGGGGGTGCCACAGTGTCCATGGCAGCGGAGTGTGAGGTAAGCTTAGTTTGACTAGCATTGCAATACTGTAGTATTCAGTGTGTCAGGGCATACATAGTCTTACATGGGTGTCAGGTCTGTCTGCTTTTGGGGGGGAGGGTTTCACTGAAGTTTGACTGTCATGCTCAGATTTTGACCAATATGACAATTAACACAATAACTACTGTAAATGTGAGATATATGGACTTATTACCTTGTGGTGGAGGAACATATGGTGGTACTGACATTACCTCTGGTAAGCATGACACTGTTTTATTATAGATGTAGGTTTACAGCAGTGTAATCCCTAGACATCCCAGGCCTGCTGCTTACATTGCTGAACGTTTGGCATGATTGCCAACTCCACAATATATTCTGGCTGTACACATGTTAGACTCATACCTATGCCTTCTAGGTGTGACCACACTGATAGATATGACGGTATTGCTAGGACACTACAGAGTGCCATGTGTGTCAACTGCGCAAAGCCAACACAAATGTCAACAGTGTGCCTCACTGCTGCTGAGGAGACTGTAGTGTGCCTCACTGTTGCTGAGGAGACTGCAGTGTAATGAGATGTTATTTTCAACTAACTACAGCTGTTAGTGGGAAGAGTACTGTCCTCATGTCCTACTATATGAGGCTGGGTTTTCAACAGGTCTGTCATAGTGATGATAATGTATAGAGTCTTGCATACATCACAACATAGTACTGCAGAGCATAATAGTGCAGGTATTAATGTACTGCTTTTTGTTTTCTTATCACAGGGGTTGGTGTCTGTTCCCTACACAACCTGATGTCAGTGTCTCTTCAGACTCTAATGATGATGGTGGCCACAGTGTGGCATAGGTGGGGGTTTTGGGGGCTGAATCTGCCCCAGAGCTTGACATACCTCTTCTTCCCTCATTGTCACTGGACACAGTCAGTATGTCCACACATACCCAATCCCTGGAGGCCACAGATATTGGACAGTCAGAGGGTGGGGATATTGAAAAGGAAAGTGTGGCAACTATGGCTCCAGTGAGTGTAGACACTGGACACAGTCAGAGAGCTGGCAAGGTCCCAAACAGGCAGATTGACAGGAGTCCTTTTAGGAGGCCTGCTGTCTGTCCACCACCTGTTGCAAGTGTCACATCACAGGTCACTTGGTGCATGCTTTGGGCCATTATGGAGGCACAGGCACATTCTGAATGGAACACCAGATGCATGTTTTGGGTTATGGATGCAGCACAGTCTGACATCCATGACTACCTCAACCACATTGGGGACACCCTGGATTGGTTCACTGATGCAATAGAAAGAAGGTGGGCTGAGACAGTCCCTGTCTTGGACCGCATACTGTCTGTGCTGGTACGTGTGTTTGGAGTTGAGCATTGGACTTGTGGATGTAGGTCAGCAACCCCATCTGCTGAGAGTCCATGTGGCTGTGCACAATCACTTTCCCACAGTGGCAGTACATTTAGTGCTACAGAGAGGAGTGTGCTGTCCACACCATGACATGGCAGGCCATGGGCTTGTGGGGGACACAGTCCCATCAGACAGCAGTCACCATCAGATACTAGCACCACTTTTGACCATGGGCATGGAGGTGCCAGTGCAACTCCTAGCAGAGCCAGTTCCTGTGTTCGGGGCCAGAGTCAATGAACTGTCATCTCTACCATGTATGGTCCAACGCTATCCAACATACACACATGTAGGGCTAGCACTGAGCTTGACTGGGTATACGCACACAGACACACCACTGTCAAATGCAGGTCACCTACAGACACACACAGCACATTTCCATGGTCCATCTTACCTGATTCCCTTCCTGACTCACACACATGCTGTCAACCATTTGGGTCAGCCAGGCCTCCTGCACACCCGCACAACACACCGTGCAAGTGATGATACTTGTGCCACATCCTTATCATCCTCACCATTGATACAGGAAAATGAAGCTATATGTCTGATGCACAGGGTGACTACATTAGTTAACATGTACTTGTGTAATGCAGTGTTGTTTTGCCATGTCACTTGTAGTGGTTACCAACAGATACTGTATGCTGGCATTTGTCATGATTACACCACATATTTTAGTGCATCTTATTTTGTATGACACTGTAATGGCTGTATAGTTACACAACGACAGTGTGTCATGGACCTGTTTCATATGTTTCTGTTTCAGGATTCTGTTGGGATAATCTATGTATATACAGCGACAATAAAGCAGCACAGAATGGCATGTCAGCACAGCAGAAATATGTCTTTAGCAAGGTACAGCACTATAACTGCACAGCTCCATAGGTTCATAGGTGTATAACAGGCTAACAAGGACAATGGCAGCATTCAGCATACTCATGCATCTCTAATCTGTACAAAGCTCTGCTATCCTTGATAAGTGTCACCAGGGTTTTGGGAACTAACACATCTACAAGCTGTGGTGATGGAGATGACCCATCTACAAATATTCTGTGTCCAGTACAGACAGTTGTCCAACACCAGTTATGATTGTTGTGTTCTTCATCCCATTGTGTAACCTACAATGATGTGTGTTACAGCAGATGTGGCTTCACATGCATGGGGGGCCTGTTTCATGTAGGGTGTACTGTCTGTGTTACATACCTGTCTCTCCAACATGTACCATGTATACCACAGTGATGTTGTAGGCATGTAGAACAGCTAAGACATGTGTTACCCCTGTCATGGATACACAGGAGGTACACAGTGTGATCTGACACCTCCCTGTATGGAGCCATACACATCCCCTTTAAAGCATTTAGGAGACAGATGACACATGTGCAGTCATGACACGGACTCCACAGGACATGTTATCTACACTGTGTATTGGTGTACCATGGAACCTGTGTGGCTGCTGCAGTTGTACAATATGCCTGTGTAGTGACATAGCAAGGGTGCCATTGCACACAATGATAGGTGTGATGACTGCCACATTCAGTACAGCAATGACAGCCTGGAATTTACATCCCAAACCTGTTGGTATAGGTTGTACAACAGTGAATGCATCCCCACATCTTACCAACCAGTGAAAGTTAAAGGCTACAGTACTCTCTGTGTCCATAACTCCATGTGTAATGGCTCAACTGTGTGTGGTGTGTGGACACTACAATATTTTGCAGGAATGGATGATTTCCTACAAGATAGTATTGTACAGTCATTGGCATTTAGTCTTTGTCAGTGGCTCAGAGAACAACTGACTATGTCTTATGCCATCATGGATAACTGTTGGTTCTGTGTGGGATTCTGTGGCAGCTCCTAATATGCAATCACCTGCTAAAGTACTCAGTCAGAGGTCACTGACAGTGGCTGTGACTGCAGAGAGGGAATAGGTAGATGGGGTATGCCAATAACGGAGGATGGTGAACTGCAATGGTGACTGGCATCATTGCAGCATAGGTCTCCAAATGCTATCTTCCCAGAGTATGACTGTCAGATACTTACCTATCCACCAGCTAACATAACACTCTGTACATGACATGCACAGTTTCCAGCAAGGCCTGCTGGACTAATATTGTCCTACACCTTGTCAGGCCATGGTTGGTGGAGTGAGACATATGTCTGACATCCTTTGCATTGTGTAACAGTCAATGGGTTATGCCGGTTACAGTTGGTAAGCATGATCTGGCCTTGAGCAAAAGTAACAGGGTTTGGTCCAGTGTCAGTAGGTATATAACAGTGTTAGTGCTTGTATCTGTACTAACTCCTATCATGACATTTCAGGTGACATGACTCAGAGATCTGGGGACACCACTTGGCACTACATGCTAGTTGTCCTCTGTGCAAGTAAATATTGCAGTTACTTCCAGCATGATGCAAGAAGAGAGTCATACAAGGTGTCTGTACAGAGCACAGACAAACACATTGGGGAAGTGCAATATGTAAACACTGTGCTATTTAGTCATGCTGTGGCTCACTTGCCCAAAGGATGGTCCAGGTCCTTACCTACAATACCCTGCAGCAGTGCCGTGACATCCCTACTTGGGGAACCAACATATTGCTTTGTGTGTTTACCAATATGGGTGACCAGTACAACCCCCCCCCCAATGTGAGGTCCTCCTTGGTGGGATCTTGGTGGCCACAGATCAGTGTCCTTAGAACTACCAACATGTACCCCCCCCTTGCAGACAGTGCAGACATATATGTCAAGAAAGCCATTTATTACCTCCTGTGGGATGGTTGACATAGTGTGACTGCACCTCCCCCCTTCAGATGGGACAGGCAAGTATGCAGAGCTCTACACCCATACATTATGTCAACAGTATTACAAATGCATGAACTCGGCTCTACGTGACAGGAGGGACACAGGCTCATCATGGCTCAGCAAACCTGGACAACAGCCATTAGCAGGCTATACAATAACAGGTAGACAGTGCTGTGTGACAGCTGGGGTGAGGGTGCCCCCCTCCAACATGGAGGCACTACCTCCTCAGCTAAAAGAAGCACATAGTGTTGTTGTGATGTTGTGTAGACACGGTAAGTGACAAATGTAGCCACCCACAAAAAACAGAACCACAACACACAGTGTAGTTACATGTATGACCACAAATGATAGGCCCAGATTGTCGGTGACCTCATACATCATGATGCCACATATGATGGGTCTGTATTCACACCTAACCTGTACTCGCACAATGTCTGCATCAATTACACTTCCTTGTCCTCAACACGTGGCACATGACATACCTTCAAACTGTCCCATTACTTTCATATTTACAGAGCAGCTCATAACCAGCCTCTCATTGGAAGATACACAGCATCTGTAGCACATGCTGACATTCCAGGCTGTATCCCACATGTGATCTGACAAGGATTACTAACACCATTGGGAAACCCTTGTAATCATGCTGACACCACTGGCTGCACACCAGCTGAGTGGACAATGTCAGCTGTTATACCCTTGCACAGAGGTGGTGCATCCACTGACCAACATGACTCTACACCTCTTTGTCTAAGTATCCATATCTGTATGCTCGTAGCGGTAATCATCATGGAGGTGATCAACACACATATATGTGATCTTCACACAGTTGACTGTATACAGTTTGGATGTGTGACTGGGGAATCATGACTGTTAAATGTGGTGGACATTTCTGAGGCAGTCACCAAGGACCTGGTGAGGGTACATCTGGGTGTACAACCCCCTAGACTGAGCCAAGCCATCTGACTATATCCCCCACTCAGGCAAAATTTACAAAGCACCCACTTAGGCATCCACATATTGTCATTGTAGGGGTCACTAAGTGGCCCATTGATGGCGCACATACAAAACACAGGGCCATCCACCTCCAATAGCTCATATGTAAGCAGCAGTGCTCAGCAGGGCACAGTTCTGGGTCCTCTACTGCTTGGAATCCATTTAACCACAATACATGTGACTACTGACCAACTGTGACTAACAATGTTGGCTGATGCCTGCAAATTGTGAGCACTCATAGAGTCTTTGTGGTATGTCACTATCCTGCAAGAGGGTATTGCAAACACATTCCTGTTGATATACTAATGGTCATAAACTCCATGCAAATATACATGTAGTATCATTTTCATCAGTTAGACCTATGTACCCAGTAAGTAGCACATCGGTTGCAGCATGTGATGTACGTACTCAGGGATGAAAGAACTGGGCACACAGACCTGGCCACACAGGTTTTCACCTAATGTCCCTCAGATCACCAGTGGTAGGGCAGGAACCATATGGCATAGCTGAGGCCACAGTCACCTTAAATGACATACACATAATCTCCAAGTACTCTTCCCTCAGCATGCCAATATCTGAGTGCAATGGCCATTTGTTGAGGTACCTTTCCAAGCAGTACTGGCAATTGCACACAACAGTATGGTTCCTCAAAAGGACACTTCACATCTTCAATATGTGTTCAATGGCAATTATCTGCAATGAGTGTCATTGTTGCCTGTGGCATATAGACTAATCAGAGGTGACCTGTATCTTGCATATAGGGCAATGTGTGACCCTGCTTGATTGGATATGCTGTCTATCTGTAGGAGGCATAGTGGATTGATAACTCACTGTAAGAACATTAACCTCATATGTGACATTAGTACTACATGCTTGTGGGAGAGATTTTTCTAACAGACTTAAACACACCCTTGAAACAGAACCCTGCCTAATGCCACACAGAGCACCTCAGTGCACCTCAGCACATGCCATCTGTATGATTGCTGGGTGACCATCATCTCAATACAGGGCATCTGCCTGTGTCCCTCTTGGACTGGGGCAATATGTGCTGATCCTGTAATTATGGGTATAAAGATGTCTATGATTGTGAGGGCTGTATGGCCATTATGCTAATGAAGTTCAAACATCCTGTGCTTCCATAACATGATGTAAAATGCTCTAACAGGCTCACACACAAACATGGCTACACTGAGGCTAGCACCACTTCTAATCACTGCGCACAGGACATGCCAAGGCACACACATAGTGCAAGTTGAATGTATGTAGATTAGAACACTTACCTATGTAATGGTACACACTACAGATCACAGTATGTCATGCATGCAACACACCTCATGTCTGCTAGTACTGTCAATTTAGGACATATTATGCTTGATGACATCAGCAGGCTTTGTTGTGGTCAGTCCTTTGGGGGGCCACATCACATGCTACAGATAAAATACTGCAAGACCCTACCTATTTCTAAGCTACCAAGGTGACCAAGCAGCCTGGAGTGATAATAGAACCCCTACCTATCTTGTCTTATACACTATAGATCCTAGTACTTATTGCATACACCATGGCTTAAGTCTGATAATACACTGTCAGCTGGTAGTCTTAAGGTGGATGACATCATTGGGCCTTGTAGAATACAGTAGTTTAGAAGCCAGCAGCAAGTTATAGGGCCCAAAAAGTGCATAACCATTGAAGGTGGATAGCCCATGAGGGCATGTCAGTTGTTTTGCAGGGGGATATACACCTACACGCATGCTCTCAAAGTGGCCTGGAGTGAGATTAGAAGCCTTACCTATCTAGTCTTATACATTATAGATCACAATACTTATTGCTCATGCCACAGGTTAAGTCTGTTGTATATGTGATTGCAGGCACAGTACTTGTACACTACACAAGCTAGACTTGGGTTGAACAGCATCTGTGGCCTGCAGAGTGATATTGCTTCATACTGTTATCCGCATCTAGTATCCTAGCAGTGAGATAACTGTTATTATCCTAGCTATGTGTGTACAGTTACCAGTATGGCCCTATGAGGCTGTTTGCACTTAGGCAAACCTGTGGACAGGAACAATGTGGCCTGTCCATACATGCATTGACAACATTATACATTACACCACCTGCTCATCTGTGTCTGTCTACGTGGTGACATCCAGCAGGCACAGGTGTCTGTAGGTAAGTGGATTATGTACTGTCATGCCCTTAGTTTGGATCCTTTGAGCAACAGTATAGATGTGTGATAGTGCAGATATACGCACCATTATTAGGGTATGTAGGACAATACAGACATCCACACACATATTTATGTATATGACAGGGATGTATATATAAATGTAGCTGTGTGTGTATGATATGTATATGTGTTATGTAGATATATGGGGAGAGTCTATGTATCATTTTAATATATATAGCTATATATATTGGTATAAAGCTATTTGAAACTGCATAGAGATAGATATACTATGTATGTCAGAGACAGAGATTGTGATAGATGGATATCTATACGTACATGTCTGTATGTATAGACATATTTATACATAGGTCATTTTGATGAAGGAGCAATAGAATTGTGCTCATTTTAACTAAGTGTATGGGCATGCTCAGTGGGACTGTCAGTATTTATAAAGTGACTCCAGGCCACACCTACCTGTATGCCAGTCTGGGATTTTGAGTGTTACAGGTAATGACATCTGTCCCTGTTTCTGCAGTACTGCACTTCACTCATAATGTCCACAGCAATCCCCAACTGTCTGCTGTACTTAATATGTGACTGAGGTTCATAATGTTACACCACACACAGACTGTCTGTGAAAACACCAACATAATAATACCTCACATGTAGATGTGACTACTTCCATATTAAAACCATCAACACAGTCACCCATGCTAATTTCCTTAGTCCACTGAGCCACACAGGCTGCCAGATAGAGAGGAGTTTACTCATCACACAATCAGCAGCATAAATATGTATGTTATTCCTTTGTTACATGTGACATACAATGTGTGATCGAGTTCAGTGTTACACCCCTGAGATTGCCTGGTCTGCTGATATACCATTGCTGACTTACTGTTAAAGCAGTTATATGGGAACACTGCTGTGTTGGGGTGGTGGGAACAACATCACATGATCTGCTAGGATAGACAGTAGTCCAAGTATCATATGACCCCACTGTTTAACATCTCCTTTGACTTATGTAGTGAATATTCCAATCATGAGGCCTAGTGATTATTAGGGAACACATACTATTGAACTGGGTAACTCTAGTCCCTTGTGGATGTTACTTCTGTCCACATTGCCCACTATATTTCCTTGCATAAATGCAGCAGATCCATACATACAATACCATATTATAGTAATCCTTACAAGTAGTGTGTAGGTTAGAGACTTACCTTGCCAATGCAGCAGTTGACAGGACTGTATTTCAGGGCTGCCTCTGTGTGATGCAAGAAGTACACAGCCAATACATGGATAGGTACAGGCTGTGTGGGTTGCCTGGCATCAACAATTTTAATATATGTATGTGAGTAGGAGTAAGGTGTTATTCCCTAGGGCCATAGGTTGTCAGTGAATGTGTTATGCATTGTCTCTTAGCCAAAGCCAGGGCATACTGGGCACACCTACATCTGCTTACAGGGACGTCATCAGGCGGTTCTTCTTCAGAGTCCTCCAGTGACTGTGGTGACCTAGGCACTGGTGAGGGACTGTGTATACCTTCCCTTTGCTGATCCTGCTGCAGCTGTTTCCACAGGATCATATTATGTAGCATGACACATACTGTGAACATATGTGCACATGTGGCTGGAAGGAGTACTGCAGAGCTTCATCAGATATATTGAGGCACCGGAGCTGTGACTTCAGCAACCCAAACACACCCTCTATGATGTTCCTAGTTTGTGTGTGTGCCTCATTATGGTGTTCTTCCATGGGTGTGTGTGCATTTCTGATGGGTGTCATCATCCATGGTTCCTGTGCGTAGCCAGCATCCCTCAGTAAATGGCCATATGGGATGTCCCCCATAGCAAACATCTGGTGCAGCTATGATGCATGCCAGATATGGGTGTCATGATAACTACCAGGGTTGCCAGCACACATATTCAAGATAATCCCCTGAGCATTGCACATGACCTGGCACTTGGAGTGGTACACCTTGCGGTTGATGTAGATAATACCCGTCTCACCAGGTGGTGACTTGATGTGTACATGAGTGCAATCTATGGCACCCAGTACCTCAGGGTAGTGTGCTACATGGTAGAAGTGTTGCATATTGCTGGCCCTCACCTTAGTGGTGAGGGGAAAAGAAATGTGCTCACTGGCATGTGGTAGCATGACATCCAGGAAATGGTGGAGTACTCTGGATGCTGATACTTGTGAGACCCCCATCATGTCCCCAGTTGGTCTTTGGAAAGTACCTGTAGCTAGTATCCTAAGAGCTACACATACCTTTGTTTCCATTGGGGTGGGTTCCCCTCTGTTGGTTCTGGGTCTAAGTTCAGGGCAGCAGAGCTCAGTGAATTCTTGTAGTATGTCCCTGTCCATCCTGTAGCACTGTGCAATCTCCAGCTCATGTAGCTCCTGGAAGGTTACCCTGGGCCTGAACACTCTTCTCCTACTCTGTCTAAGCCTGTTGTCAGCAGCAGCAGCACTGACTTTGGCATCTAGCACATACAGATGTAGCAGACTTGCAGCAGACCCTAGCATTCTCTCAGTTAATATTCCCAAGTGTGTACTCCAATGGTGCAGAGTATTGGGGAAAATCAGCTTGTAGGGTGTATGCGTACTTTATAGTTCTCTGCTGTAGGTGTTGACTGTGTAATTGGCTACCTATGCTGCATTTTATCTACCTAGTATATCATTAACATAATTTAACAGCCCTAGTTTAAGTTAAACAAGGGTCAAAACTAATTAATATGTCATTGGCTTTTAGATATACTCAGCACTGTAGCTCACCACGCAAATGTGCACCCCATAGGTAAACAAAGCTTAGCACTTGGTATACATATCCCCTAGACTTCCACACTCAGCATAGTGGTACACCACTCAAATATGCAAAAACATGTGCCCCTTAGTTAAACAAACATTGGAAGTTACTGCACACCCCCACCCCCCAAAAGGACACGGCACAGTGGTGTGCCATGCAATCAGGCACAGCTATGCTGAAATAAGCTTAGAAGTCATTGGACACACCCTCCCCTGATGTCAGCTGCCTCCTCTGCAAACACCAACATGGTTGTTTGCCTATATGAAAGGGATATGTGGACACGATTACCCCTGTATGGTATTCAGTAACTCCACCTCATTTGCATAGAGATCCATGCTCATAGCCTGGAAGCTACATGCTTCATAGCCCTACCATGTTAGCAATAGCACCAATGCACCATTGTAGATACTCTATGCATGGTCCATGGTCCTGTAAAACATTCCTGTCACATAATATTAATTTTGTTTTTTCCAATTTTTTTTTAATAAAGCATGTTTGCACACTGCAGCGCACCACCCAAATATGCCCAGATTATTAAAAAAAAATTAACTTATTTCCTTTAATTTTTCAGACACATAGAGGATAGCTTCGCTCATATCTGTATGTGGTATGCCATTTCTGTCCCTATATCTAAATTTGTACAGCCCCTTTTGTCTGTCTACACTCCTGTACACAGAATTTTTCCATGTATACTACAGATACTGACATGGGGTCTCAAGAACTGCCTATCTGCTTGCTGGATCGCTCTACCTGACTGATTTGCATGAGATTCACCTGCTTATGAGGTGATTTTCATGCCACGGAATGTCCCATGTTGGAGCGTGCATGCGTGCCGCTCAGCAGTGTTTACCGAATCTAAAACCTGCTTAATTTCATGTAAGCAGCGTGGCACGATGCCTTCATAGTCAAAAACACTGTGTAGGCTTTATTATATTTCCCCCACTATTTTAATTCACTTAAAAAGTTAATGGAGCAATAGAGTTTGCACCAACTTTCATGTTTTAACAATTGGAAATATGAAAGTCTAATCTTTATCATTACTGATTGATTATAATTCTCAGTGATTTACCAAAACACATTTTTTGAGTAACGGGGCAAAAATTTAGGGCATAATCTGGAAAAGCAGAGACATTTACTAGATATGTTCCCTCTGAAAATGGGCTCTGGTTAACAGGCCTTACTTGGTGAATAAACAAACAAATAAATACATTTCTAACCTTCATTTTTTACAGTAAATAAGTAGGTTATCGCAAAATAAGTGAATTTAACTTGGCAGTTGCAGATAAGCTGTATTCTAATCAACAGATACTGCAGTATGCAGCTCTGTGCAATTGCACTGGGTCAGTTAAGTAGTACAGTGCAACTCCATACTTAATTTATTATTGTCAAAAATACTGACAGCACATCTGCTGCTACAGTCAAGACGATCTGAGAAATCATAGTTGGTGGATGAACTCTAAAGGGTAGCTGAGGCATTTTACTGTTGTAATAATTTAATATAAATTGCAGCTTAGTGAGTATTTTAAGTCCATACTGGAAATTTTTAGTTCCATTAATTTAACAAATGGTTTATCATAGACTGCTCTGTAGGATTTAACATTCCTCAATGAATAGTCTGTAAATAAGAGAATATAATACTTTTTTAAAATCTATCGTTATATGGATAATTTCTTTTTCTGATATTTTGACTGTGTCTGTTTGCTGCATGGCACAAAGGGATAAAGTTCTGACTATAGCCTAGAAAACTCTGAGCCCCGGGGGTGTCAGCCGAGGAGGGCGGGACTGAATAACTGATCCCACTTCCCCCCATGTTGGCGATCTGGGGACTTTCTGACTAACTGCACCAGTACCCCTAGTGTGGGTTCTGAGAATGTAATGAGAGGCAATAGGTAAGTCACATCTTTGGGCTGCCAAGCAATGATTTGTGTTGCAGCTATGTAATGTGTGTAAAACAATGCACATGCAACTGAACCCAAAGCATCAACCTCTGTTGTAAAGGACAGTGTGGCAAGGTAAGGAATAAGCAATGAGCATGGGAATGAAAACAGAAAACACAATTACTGGCTGAATGATGGCCATGCAGTATATGTAGACCTGATGGTTAGCAGGTGCTGGAGCAAAAACTAAGACAACTGTTTTAAATGTGTGCAGCATAAAATGTGATGGTGAATAATTAGTGACAGAACCATTATATCAGTGTTCATACCTTACATATACATAAAGTAAAAGTAAATAGAATAAAATAAAAGAAATCAATATATAGTAATAACAATCATGTAAAGGATAAAATAGCATTTATATGAACATTTTGTTTGTTTACCTTATTATTAGTATTACTGCATAGCTCCTTCTAACAAAAAATCTCCTTGAGTCTATAAGCATCCAAATTATAACTGAAGTTAACATTAGTTTAACGTGAGTGCATGCATACTCACTTATATTCATTAAAGTTTATTCTAATTTTACTATATCATAAATTCAGTTTGAATAAATATACCTGCACATACAATCTGCAGTTACTTTCTTATTATAGCCAGTTTGTACTCATCAAAAATCTCTACAATCCATATATGCTATCCACCCTTAAAAGCAGTAAAGAAATAATAAAATGAACTAGAACATAAAACAATAAACAAAACTTCTCTTTCTGATGTAACTGTGCTGAAGACAATCTTCTGTGATCTCTCATTCAACCATTCATCTAGCCAGTGTATCATATATGAATTATGGTCTCTGACAATCGGGTATGAAAGACAGAAAAAAGGACACAGGGAAGTCCATAGACAAAACGTACTCTGCTTAACTTAGTTTGCAAAATTGTTTCTAAATAAACCCTTGTATGGGAAGACAAGATTACATAAGGGATTGTATCATTTGCTGTCTGTGTACAAGAACATATTTATGAAGACCTTCATAAAACACAAGATAAACTCATTAGACTGGAACCAAATGGTATTCTTTCTGTACCCTTCTTAGGATATGGCACCACACCAGCTTTTTTTCTGATGTTGCATATAACTGCTTGCCTTAAGCCCTGTTAGACCAAAAACAGTAATGGTTTGAAGATGTCCATTATCCTTGCTTGATAACCAGGAAAGTGTGATGGTCTGAAGTCCTGGTATATCCATGACTGAGTCAAAAGACACCATTAAAACAACAAATAAGGTCAGCATGTATTCTTATGCAATATAACTTAGAGAGTCACTGGGGGATTCAATAAACTCTGTGTAGGCTTTGTGCAGAGCCTACACTGAGTTTACATGTTAGTGTGGTGGTCCGCAGTGCATGTCAACGTGCAATGCATACTAAAGAGGCATGATGGGCCTCAGCTGGGATTCGCAGCTCACAACAGTGTTGCTGGCCATGAAACCTTGTAAGTGAACATGGATAGCAATTCGGTGTAAAGAAGAGCACCTATGGTGCGTGGATTTGCATGGAATGCCACAATGATCACCAGGGCTTTACAAACAGCTGTCATTCCGTTAGTACAATACATCTGCACAGAGGACAACTTAATGAGAGGACAAATAACCAGTAATAGGGACATATCTGATATAGATGTCACATATGAATGTTGTTAGAATATAACACTCATGGCCTGTTAGGGTGAGAAATGTGGCCAAAGCCATAAAAAGTTGACAAAGGGCCAGAAATAGGGGCAGATGTTTAATATTGCACTTCCAAACTTAGGAAGTTGATAGAATATATAGGTTACCCATGAGCATGAACTTTCTGAAGAACATGAAGTTTGAAACTCAAATGTCAGTAATCAGTTTCTGACTGCACTCTGCAATGATGTGCCCATGATTTGCCAAGAAAAAAATGTTATGAGAAAAAGATCACAAATATGAGACAAAAAACGAACATTCTACACAGCTCAGGACAGTTGAGAGGTATGCACTCAAATGTATGCACTATTGAGTGACATCAATCCAGAGATCATCCTAGTGATATGGCAGAAAGCCACATATTTGATAAGGAAAACATCGGGACATCCTGGGAATATCTGAACAGTTAAGAGGTATGACTGTGAAGTATAAGGTCCAAACACAGTACAGGACAGTGTACCTATAATGCAGAGCACTATGATACCCCATTCCGGACATACTGCACTGAAGCTGTGTTAGGGATCTGTAACATGGGACTGCCATGTAAAATGATCACTCGGGGTAAGTGTGTGTATTGAATAGGGACATACAGATGAATTGTAGGAATAAACACAATGAAAGTGTACAGGTGAAACTCCAGCATGTACAGCAGACAAGGACATGACAATGGAAGACAGTTTAAGCAGCAACACCAAGCAAATATCTATATGGTACAGTACAGACTGTACATTAAAAATGTGCTGTCTGACTGTCACACAAAGTGACATAACAATGGGAAGGATGTGTATGTGAGATAAGCATCCTTACACGAATAATCCAGAGGGCATTTATTAGGGGTCTGACATACAATTGGGGTAGGGTGCATATTGGGAAGCTGTGCAAACTGTTATATCTGAATATGAGTGTACTCCTAGCAAAGGTCTCCAGCAAGGTGGTCACAGGTAAAGTATCATGACAAACATTACAAGAGCCAACCACAATCATGGACAATATCAGAATAATACCACCAATAATCCCATACCTGTGACATAACATATGTGATATGGAGTGATAAATGAGGCTGCATAAACATACTTGACAACTATTATGATACATCCACACTCTATGAGGGTAACCACACACACTGTCCTGGTACTGTAATATCTGCAGCAGGTGTTAGGAGGGAAACCACTATACTTGTATGTGACAGTATGGGCAATACAGGCTAGTTGTCTTGTGTGCATGTATATATCTGTGGCACAATCCACACTATCATGAACGATGTTCATGCCACTAATGTTGTTAAACACCTATGTATGCAGTGTGTGCATAAGCTGAATAGGTAGCACACATGAATCTGGTGTGACAACTCTCTAAGGCCAAGAACACTACATCAATGGCCCCAGACAATATTCCAGAATGCCTTCTAAATAGCATGAAAAATGACCTATCAGGCCCTCTGGAATTGCTATTTAATTGTAGCCTCCAAACATGCTCCATGCCCATAAATGGAGAACAGCAACAGTCATCCCTCTGCACAAAGCTGGGCTGGGCCATCTACAGACCCTGGAACTCACAGAACCATAACTCCCACTAGTCTTATATGTAAAACAATGGAACAAATTATCATGGAAATGATCAGTAGTGATGTAGTAAACCTCCAGACATTGAACCCAACCCAGTTTTGTTTCGTCAAGGTCAGGTCATGCCTACTCAGCTTGGTGGATGTCTTTGAGGTCACCAAAGTGATAGATGATGGCAAAATGATTCACACTACCTATGTTGACATGGCAAAGGCTGTGCAATTTTTAGCAATAAACTGAAACATGAATAGCTCTTATTTCAACCTTCTCGTGGCAAAAGGTATTAGGGTAAGACTGACATGCACATGGTCCTGGGTTCAAATACAGCATATTCCTTACACTTTTACTGTTGTTCCACTTTCCATTCTAGTCACTCTCACTTATAACACTTGACATAGTGTACATGAAATTAATTATATGTATGAGGGCTGTAACACTAATATTGTGTCAGTTATCTATCTATCTATCTATCTATCTATCTATCTATCTATCTATCTATCTATCTATCTATCTATCTGTCTGTCTGTCTGTCTATCTATCTATCTATCTATCTATCTATCTATCTATCTATCTATCTATCTATCTATCTATCTATCTATTATCCAATGTGTGACTGTGGATATACTGTGTGCTATATTCCTGTAAGTATATTTCTGCTCCCTAGACTGCCATGACCTTTACATTTGTCAAACACACATACACAACTGCTTGTACATCAAATAACTTGAAATTGTATTGCTTGCCACTGTTGGGCACCACTCACCATTGCCACTGTGTTTGTGTGATGGTAAGGAGTGTGCAACATTTTCAAGCAGTGTGCACACTCCCAGTAAATGCGATAACTGGAATTGGTGGGAAACCATCATCCTCCATTGCTCTTGATCCATGATAGACATGGCAGATGTTAGTGAAGAGGGTGTGAGATTTAGGGCTCAGAGATGGGGTGTCCAAGAGTCCAAGATTTTTTTTAGACTTCTAGTGAAATACCACAGTGCCAGGTTGTTGCAGGGGGACTATTCTGGGTCCCAGTATAAGTCAGATGCTTTGGATAGTTTGGCCTGGTCTGTGACCAGTGCCACCGGTATCCCCCCACACTGGTGAACAATGTAGGCATCACTAAAGTGGCCTCCGGAGAAGGAAGAGGGGTACCCTCAATGCTTGGATCAAAGAATTTAGGACAGGGGATATCCTACAGAAGTGTAAGTATCAACTACAGAGAATACTTGTAAGGCTTAAAAGCTGAATATAGGCAGACTGGTATTCATAATGGTATTCTGTTCTGTTCTGTTTTTTCCACAACTGCCATGGAAAGGGAGTGCAATGTTAGGACACATGGCGCTAGATTGGTAAGGATGAGGGAGGCATGTGGTATGTATGCAGGAGAAGAGTAGTGTTATTCTTGCATTAAAAGTTAAAGATAGCTTGTTTGTTTTTTTTATGCAGTTGTATCAAATTGAGCATGCATATCTTAACTGTAAAAGCAAGTATGCATGCATTAGTTTATAGCACAAACCAAGAGTACAATATTAGACATTAGTCAGAGGTGGTAGGTTCAAATACCACACTTTCCAAGTATACAACACTGTTAATTCTTCAATTATGTGCAACTTAGAGGCTTAAAGTAAAAGCTCTATACCACTGGCACACATACCCTGATGTAAACTGTAATGTGTATAACTGGAACATGCATATGTGCAATATATGCACATGTAAAGGAGTACTTTCTGCAATCTGTAGTATTGTGTGCATCTATTAGGAGCTGATAGTCTTAAATGTAATAGTTATCTTTTACGGGGTGGCAGTACTAAACATGAAGGTAAAGATAAAAGAGTCAAATAATTGTATTAATGCATTGTATGTTACATATGAAGGTTCTAATCTTATGTCTTTTTTTCTCTCACCCCAACCCTTATCTCTCTCTCTTTTTTGTTTGTTTCTTTTATATTATTATGTGTCGTAAAAATGTGTCCATGTCATCCATGTGTACCATCTCACAAAATGCTCCACAGCACAGCAGGGTAGGCCTTCCCCATAGGATCTACCTACCCCCACTCCACCAGCCCCAGCACCATTTCCCAGCATGTCTGGGAGTCAATCTGGCAGCACCACCTCTGCTGCCCCTGCATGACCTGCCCCTTCAGGTAGTCCTACCAAAAGATAGTCCAGTGATTCTCTCTGGGAGCAGGGGCAGAGGTGGTAAGATTATAATCTGTGCTGGACTGCCATGGCTGGTGCATAGCATTGCACACCGCACTGTTGGTTTATGCCTATGCTGGCTGGAGGGGTCCTCTCCCTCATTTTACATAGGACTAGAAGGAGAAGAAGACAATGTTCAGTGCTCCAGCCAATGGTGGAGTGAGGTGACAGTGATGACAACCCAGTGGGTGAGGACTCAATTATCACTGTCACCCAACTTGATGACCATGGGTCCTGGATCTCCCCACCCTCACCCCATTCATGATGTCCACCAACCTCTTGTGTCCATCACCATCCCTGTGTCTTGTTTGTCTTGTCTGAAATTGCTTTCTCACCTACCCAACTTACCAGACCCAGACATACCTACTTCCCTTCCCAACAAAAAAGGGCTCCTGTCCCACAAAAAAAAAATCATCCCATGCATGGCTCTACATTTTGCACATGTGTCTTTTTGGCACACTTGATTCAGTCTAATTGGCGCCATGATTGTGTTGTGGTTATCCCTCTCTATAGAGGTGACAGTCCAAATTCAACTAATATTCTGCATATATTATCAGTTTTTACTGTTGAAGAAATGGATAGCTATGGTTCTTTCCGACCTCCCACCTGCACATTCCTATATTTCTTTTAATTTGTTCTTCCCCCTGCTTGCTCCCCCTTTCACCACTGTCCTATCTCCCCCACTTCTTTTCTTTAATGCATTGTTGTGTGATAGTGAGCAATGGTAATACAAAATAACTTAAAAGTCTTAGATTTAGTTGTATACGAACCCAGTGCCATCTGGCGCTAAAAAGGAATGTATCACTGCATTAACTGCATTAACACATGCCCCACAAAGTCAGTTAAGTAGCAGGTGTATTCCAGAGACTCAATACTGTCAGAAGTTAACAATGCGGCTCGTGTTTTTGCACTGCTTAGCAGTGAGCAAAAGTGTATCTCACACGCGTATGCACTTTGCTAACCATTGTGCAAACCTGCTGCTTGCCGCACTATAGAAATGTTTATATTATGTGGCATTACTGCTGTTTACTGCCCATTTCCTTTGTATGACATGAAATTACATGTAGAAACATTACAATCTGAGGATCCTATCTAATTGTATGTAATATATTTATAATACATCTATGTGTTGACACCCTCCCAAGCACTACAACCCTGAGGTTTCAGTACGTTTTCAACACATATATTAATCACACTACAAAATGTAATATCAACTGTTGTGTGCTGTGCAATGCACATCAGTCTGGTAACATGCAGAACTACAACTATTGACTCATAAACTTACAAAGCCTTATCTGCAAGGCTACTGTAGGAATCAGCATGGACCAATCCACAGGGAAATAGGTGACCTTCAACACATTTGACCCTACCTATGCTGGTTTTGTCAAGGATAGATCTTGCTTATTGACCCTTGTGGACTTCTTGAACACTCACCCTAAAGACCTGGATGAGGGATAACAGGACGTACAGCCTATATTTAATTATCTAAGGGCTTTGACTTTATCCTCCATTCATGTCTCATAGTGAAGATCTCCCATCTGGGAATTAGGCCATACAGTACTAGATGGAGAGCCAACTGGCTCAGTGACAGAACACAAACTGTCAAAGTTGGGGACTGCACCTACATCACTAGCCCAATCACCAGTGGAATACCACAAGGATCTGTGCTGGGCCCTCAATGGTTTGGGAAATACTTCCCTGAAGCACAAGCAACAGTAGATGGCGTATGGTTTACCAAGTTTGCAGATGACTGTTAACTGGAAACACGCGCATAGAGTGCAACAATGATGGTAGCATATTACAGTAGGGGCTGACACAGACTGATAATTGGTGACAAACTCAAGGTCTAAACTTTAAGCATACAATGAATCTTTGTCACCTTTGTCAATGACATATCCCTGCTAATTATGATATACATAGCTCCCCCAAGCTCAAACACGGTGTTGAGACTTGGGAACACTTGCTGATAGCAATCTACACTTTCACCACTATGTGGACATAGCAGTGACACACACACAATCTGCATTGCACACATCATACATATGGACATCACATCCAAGGCCAGGGTAGTCATATCTCTGCTGTAATCTACCCTTATCACACCAATAATGGAGTACAAAGGTCACATCTCTCTCTGTACCTCATCAGACACCTGCAGCAATTTTAGAGAACACAGGGTTTTGCCTGGGAGACTCCATCGCCTACAAACATGACATACACGGAAAGACTGACATACATTTCATTGTACTCGGTATCATGCAGGCTGCTGAGAGGTGACTTATGGCTGCCCTGCAGAGCAGTCTCAGACCCTGCCTTTCTGGAAATGATGGATATCTTCAATTCAAATGGGACAACTATACTTTGCAACAGGGTTCCCAACCTAGCCTGTGGCATAAACAAAACATGCTGAGGAGATGGGTATCTTACAACAATTCACACTTCTCTGTAAATAAGCTCCCACCGTATGTCAGGCAGTGCTACTCAAAGACCCTGTTCATGCTCACTACTGGCTGGGTGACTGTGTAGTCACCTCTGGGCTGGCACCTAGGTCCTTCATGGACTAGAGAAGTTGGTGCTGCTAAAAAACAAGTTCTGCTAAAATCAGCCATCCAAATATGCTCAGTAAGGATACTTATATTTTTACACAGCTAGTCTTCAAAACACTCTAGTGCTATTAGGCTAGTAGCCTCATATGAACATATGAAGCTATGTGCCTATGCAGGCCTCACAACATGTCATGGCCTGCTGATGTCATCTACTGTAAGTTCACCTGCACTCTTGTGTAAATCAGACTTCTGTCATGGTGCTTGTATAATGTACTCTGTTCTGTAGTCTGTATACTTAGATAAGTGGGGATTCTATTCTCACTGCAGTCAACTGTGTGTGTGTGTCTAGACAGCAGAGCAGATGCGTGTATTCTACAGTTACTTCTCCAATTGCATTGATTTGCCAGGATTTTGATACTTGCTTATGCATACACATCCATTTCATACAAGGCTCCCAACATCTTGTCTCCCATGTGGTCTGCTGATATCATCTACTATAAGTTCACCTGCACTCTTGTATAAATTAGATTTGTGCCATGGAACTTGCATTAAGTACTGTGTTCTGTAGTCTGTGTACTTAGATAAAGGTTCTGTTCTCACTGAAGTTAACTGTGTGTGTGTGTGTGTGTGTGTGTGTGTGTGTGTGTGTGTGTGTGTGTGTGTGTGTGTGTGTGTCCAGATAGCATTGCAAGCATGTATATCCTACAGTTACTTCACCAATTACATGGGTTGCTGGTATTTTGATACTTGCTCATGCCTACACATCCATTTCTTACAGGTCTCCCGACCTCTTCAATATAGCCTGCTGATATCATGTACCATAAGTTCACCTGCATTCTTCCATAAATCAGACTTGTACCATGGTGCTTGCATTAAGTACTGTGTTCAGTAGTCTGTGTACTTAGATAGGTAGGGGTTCTGTTCTCACTGCAGTTAACTGTGTGTGTCTAGACAGCAGAGCAGATGTGTTTATCCTATAGTTACGTCTCCAATTACATTGATTGCCATTTTTTTATATACTTGCTCATGCCTACACATCCATCTCATACAAGTCTCCCAATCTCTTGTCACCTACATGGCCTGCTGATGTCATCTACTATATGTCTGCCTGCATTCCTATGTAACTCCAACTTGGGCTGTGGTGCTTATATTAAGTACTATGTTCTGTAGTCTGTGTATGTAGATAGGTAGGGGTTCTATTCTCTCTGCAGTCAACTGTGTGAGCTGTTGATTGACATTACAGAGAGCATTTTATTCCAGCATGTGGAACACTATAATATTCTCATCAACAGACACTGCTGATGTCATCAGCTATAAAGTGTTGTCTGACAAACTCCAAATTAGACTTGAGATGCGGCACTTTTTTGAGTACTGTGTTCTGTAGTCTGTGTACTTAGATAGGTCGCGGTTCTGTTATCACTGCAGCCAACTGTGTGTGTGTGTGTGTGTGTGTGTGTGTGTGTGTGTGTGTGTGTGTGTGTGTGTGTGTGTGTGTGTGTGTGTGTGTGTGTATGCCTAGCCCATAGAAGTGCCCTGGCATTGTGCCACCCATCATTAGTATAGAGCATTTAACACCAGCATGTAGGACACTGACATTTTCTCCCAGCAGACACTGCTGATGTCATCAGCTATATTGCATTTTTGGATATGCAGTACTCCCAGCAGGGCAGGGTCAGAGACTGGCCTGGGGGCAGGCAAAAGTCACCTCATCCTATACAATAATGTTTGCAGTGACAAGGCTTTTAATCTATCCACATACTTCATGGCATGGTGTGTAGACCCTGTGTTATCTTGCTGAGAAAGCCCTGTGGTCTCTCAAGCTGCTAGACGGGTCTGGTGAGGTACATGTGTTAGTGCTGTAATGAGGTTTGACTACAGTTCTGTCATACAATCCTAAGATCTCAGTATGATGGCGTGACTTATGATGTTTACAACATAGGCATTCAATAGCATTGTGGACACTTGGTGGTCAAAGTTCACACTGGCTATCTAAATGTGTTTCCAGTGCTTGCATGACTGGGTTTCTGCATAGCAGGAGTGTTGTCAATGCTGTGATTAACACGGAACTCCACTTTTCAGACAGACATTACAAACACATTTCTCCATTTATTTGTACATTGTGTACCTTTGTCACCATTCAGTTGTGTGTGTTAGCTCCTCCTGTACTATGTCATCACCATTGGGGGACTGAATGATTACACACAATATGAAAGAATCAACAAATTTGGTAAGACAAATGCCATATACTTTAGTAAAGGCCATATACTTTAGCCTGAACTGTTGAGAAATACAGTTCAAACAGTAAAGGGCCAAGCACAGTTCCATGGGGTTTGTTAATGATGACAGCTCTACTGGTACAGGTTGATTCACCAACTTTCACATGATGTGTTCTATCAGTGAGCCAACTGTTTACCCATCAACTGATGTAAGGTTTAATCCCCAGCTTGGGGGTTTCCGCAATGATACCTACGTGTATTATTGTGTCAAAATCCTAGGCCAGATCACAATAGGCAGTATGCACTGTCTTAACTTTATCCAGGTCTATCACACTGAATCCATGTGCTGTGACAATGTCACCAATCACCTATGGCAGGACCCAGCCCATACACCTTTCTGATACAGTTGAATACACAATTCAGCACACCTTCCACATGGCCTATGTTCCATACGAGGGTGTACATCAACATGCATCCACCTGAGTTGGGAGGATAGCACCTGAGGATGCATGCATGTATAGGGACATCCTGACTCTTGTCAACTGTGAAGTAGACCAACATATTATCATGGACGTCTTCTACATGTACAGTAGTAATATTCAAGGTGTGTGCAACCGACCTGTGTGAGTTGTTACTGCTACATCTAATATATGTCATGAAATAGGTCATAGAGAACATGCATGATGACACCAGTATCATTGTGTTGAACTTGAACAGGTCAAGACATTTGACAAAAATCCACACCGAGGTATTCAATCAACACTGTCATATGTGGCCATGGACATCTATATCACCAAATGGGTAGACCAGTGTGTGACACATATGGCATCTCACTATGTTGAAATATGTATCCAAATGAACCAGGAATCCAGGACACCAGTTAGAACCAGTTCTTCAGGTTTCTGAAGAAGTCTCTACAATGAGATGAAAGCGCTAAAACTGTTGGTTACAATAAATGGATTCTTGTTTTTAAATCTTCTAACTGGTGTCCTGGATTCCTGGTTTATTTGGATATATATTCAACAGTTTTGTCCGTTCGTTTTTTATGTTGAAATATATGACGTGACATATATCTCAGGTCCAGTGATCAGGTTGGTACGTCGGGGTGTCTGCTAGGCCCTTTCCTGCTCATTAGTTAAGTGATGGACATCAAAGAAGTTAAGTGATGGACCTTAAAGATTACATACACATGCTGTGTCCAAACAGCTGCCTGAAGGAATACAGCTTGTGGGCAATCACTGACTCCAACTGTGAAATTAGTAAAATACAGGCAGTATCAACACATACCAGAAACTGTGGCCACAGCTATGATAACACCTGCACTGACAAGACACATGGAGGGATTTGTTGAATCAGGGAACAGACACACCACCCAAGTATAATGTGGACATCACACCCTATAATCAGACCAATAGGTATGTGACCTGTGTTTTGGGGAAGAGGGTAAAAGGTACATCCACCAGTATGTTGTCACAGTGCTGACTACTTCCTTGAATGTAACACATCTACTGGGTATGTGAAGGACATGCACATCAGAGGCCATAATAACTTCATGGTTCCCAGCCTTCATCATACCAGTAACTTTGTACATTGCACCCTTCTTCCTGCACCTCTCTACACATCTTCCAGTAATGTGCAACTGAAGTGACTACTTTTGTCACAGTGAGCTGTCACACAGGATATTGGCCATACCTAGGTATTCTTACTGGGGAATATACATGGCTGTCTGATGCTGCACAACACCAATAGGTTCACATGTTCACAAGTGTTTACTAGGCTAATGACCACACAAGCCTTTTTAAGCCTAGCCATGCATCCCAAATCTAAGTTCTAATACCATTGATAAGTGTAAGCAGGGGCTTGGGATATTAAACATTTACAAGCAGGGGCTTAGGAGAGGAACCATTAACAGGTTGCCTGTGTCCATTAGAGACATAGGTGCCAAACCAGGGATGAATTTCCTGTTCCACATCCAATTGTCCAAGTTACACTTGAATTGGGTTAGGGAGGAACTCTGCTTTACATGAATGGGGAGCCTGTTCCAGAGACAGCAGATACTATTTATAACACAATCATGGTTTAAGACTTTAGAACAGGTAATTCTGGTGCTGTTTGTTTTGTGGATATGCAGGAGGTCCATCAGAGTGAGGTCTGACAATGCCCTGTATGTCAGGCATAGATGCCCCCTGAAAAGCCTGTAGGAGACAGAATGCAGGGATAGACCCTTGAGGCAGTCTGCATAGGACATTTTACTTACACCCTGTATTCTTTTAGTGATGAACCTCTGTGGACATTCCAGGTGTTGGATATGCCTGTTTAGGTACATACCAAAGGGGGCATTGTACTCAGTGATAGGTCTGATGAATGCCGAATGCAGTGGAACAATGACTTCCTTGGACTTAGATGCAATACCTTTCTTTATAAGTTGCACAACATAGAATGATTTCCTCACTACTATAGACATGTGATGGTCAAAGGCTAGATTACTGTCTTGTGTGTGTTCATAAGTCCCTGACTACTGGGTCATCTCTAAGGGAAATGTTGTCAATATGATATTTAACAGAGGTGGATGACTTCCTGAAGGATACTATTATGCATTTCTTGGCATTTAGTTTTAGTCCATGGTTCTGACACCAGTTGCTTGTCTGTGTCAGCCCTTCCTGGAGAACATTTGTGTCAGTGTGGGATTCAATGACAACTCCTAATTTGCAATCATCTGCAAATGTAGTCAACTAGAGACCATTGACATTGGCCTTGACTTCAGACAAAGTAAATGGGAAGGAGTAGTGGTCCAAGGACCAATCTCTGAGGTACTCCACTTGTGACTAGCCTCTTTGTAGAGGTGGACTCCCCAATTCTAACTTTCTGGGTCCTGTCTGTGAGCCAGTTGGCTACCCACCGGGTGACATATGGGTTGGTACCTAATCTCTTGAGTTTGTTAACAATACCCAAGTGGGGTATTGTGTCAGATGCCTTCTAGACATCTGCAACAGCTGGAGAGGCCACAAAAAGTACCTCATGAAGAGGATCCTAGGGCTTAAACATATGTCCTACATGGACAGACTCAAAAAAACTTCAGCTATTCTCTGTCTCATATCGTCTACTAAGAGGCAATCTCTGCTTGATTTACAGAGTCATGTCTGACCCAGCTCTGTTAGAAATGCTACATCTAAAGAAATCCCAATCCCTCCACACCACATGCTCCAGAGACCTCAACCTCATTACCACAATCAACACAACATGCTGGAGGTACAGATTCATAACCCAGAGACTGCCATGCTCTGGAATAGACTTCCCATACATGTCAAGCAGAGCACCTCACTAGCCCTGTTCAAGAGAAATCTTGATGAGTGGTTGGGAAACAGAAGGTTCACCCCGGCAATCACTCCAGTGGCTCTACTTGATAGAGGCACTGGGTTCTAATGATGGGTGGCACAATGCCAGGGCACTTCTATGGGCTAGGCATACACACACACACACACACACACACACACACACACACACACACACACACACACACACACACACACACACACACACACACACATTGGGCTAGCTTTCAGATCTCTACCATGAGATGCTGGAATGGTGGGGAACCACATATTCTCCATCTGTCTGATGAGCTAATAGACAGTCATTCAGTCTTAGTACACCTAGATGGCTTCTCAGGTATTCGCACTGCTATCTGAAACCAAGTTTACTGCATAATAATCATGGTTTCATCTTCTGTGCTACTTGAGATGCTTTAATTAAAAGTTATGTAACTTATTTGTCTTCAACGTCTCCTAAAATGAGTTTCCCAGACATACATACAGCATCAGTTTGGTTCTGTTCTTCTGTAGACTGTTGGTAAAGTGCTTCAAATTTTATAAGCATGGTTTGGGAGGAGAGAAGTGGATTGAGATAATCCCACCGACTCCCTCTTTCCCTAGATTTATACCTAAAGAAACCACACCTCTTCTACCTCCAGCCAATGCAACACCTGCCTTAATACCCTCCCCTTCCCCTCACCTCCACACCACACCTTTTCAACCATCCACTATGTCCCACCTTAACTCCTTGCTAGCCAATACTCTTCTACTCCATCTACTATACCTCTTGCTTAGCTCCACCTCCCTCCACTCATGCACCATCATTCACCTTCAATCACCTACTCTCCCTCTATCCTCCTGCAACAGCCACACCCACACATATGCAGCCATTAGCTCACAGCTCTACAACACAACCACCTTTCTCCTCCTACCTTTCAAACATTTACCCACACATAGGACTTACCCTTCAACTCACATATATGTAAAACTTACCAATAAAGTCAGATAATTCACTCTATACAATATAACACAAATTAAACTCCAGGCTGACATCCACCCCAACCCAGTCCCTCTCACCCACAACCATTTCCCCACTCAGTCCTCTACCAACCTCTACCAATCTCTCCCCAGCATACTACTAACCACACCCCCTTCCTCCACTTCCAAAGACCAACAACACAGGCCTAGTCTTTATAAACTTTAACCTCCATAGTATTGTAAATAAAATTACTGAATTCCATGCAAACCTTAACTCCTACTTACCTGACATTGCAGCAATAACTGAAACCTGGCTAAAGCCCCACATCAAAGACAAGGAAATTATTACAAATGGATATAACATAATTAGATTAAACAGACCAAGCAAAAAGGTTGGTAGTGTCACTATTATGTATAAAGACACACTCAAACTGGAACTATTAAACTGTGCCTTTCCTGATCTACCTAACTCTGAAATCCTAACAACACACCTAGTAATAAACCCTAACAAATATGTTATTATCATAACCACCCCCCCCCCGGCAACAACCTACCCACAATTGAGAATCTTCTCGCCAGGTCATCAACTAATTTCAGCCAGGAAACCATTATCCTGGGTGATTTTAACCTGGAGTGGCATTTCTGCAACACTGACAGCCACTCCAATTTCTTTAATCTCTTCAGTTTCACCCAAACCATATCCTGTCTGACCCGGCTAGATAAACACTCTAAAAAGCAGTCCACACTAGATTGGATACTAACTAACAAACCCAATCTAGGTTATTTAGTAGGCTGCCTTCCAGGCTCCCTCATTGACCACTCACCTACCATTCTGCACAGAAAACGAGCTCAGGCACAAACCTGCAAAATATATAAATTTATCAGCAGCAAAAAAAAAAAAAAATTCCCCCCTCCACTTTCAACCATCTTCTTCACCAAAGTAATTGGTCACCTCTTAGAAATCTTCCACTTGATCAGGCAGTCCTTTACTTCAATAATACCTTTCTGAAAATACTCAACAATCTAGCACCCACAAGAAAAATAAGAGCAAAAACTAGGCACATACCTTGGCTATCTAAAGATACCCTAGCACTGCTGAAGCAAAGAGACAGGGCATGGTCCACTTACCACACTATCAAAAATAACATAGACCAGACAACATATCAAAAGCTGTGTAACCAGACTAAGAGACAGATAAAAATAGACAAGCAAAACTATTTCCTTTCAGATCAGCAGACCCGCAAATTTAACCCCAGAAAATGTTGGCAAAACATTAACAATCTTCTTAACCCATGCTATACCCCTACCCCCTCACCCATCAACTCCAAGGTTTCAGACCCAATAACTACACAATTTAATACCCACTTCATTAACTCAATCACATCTCTTCTTGGTTGTTGTTGTTCTTCTTCTTCTTTTGGCTTTTCCCAGTTAGGGGCCGCCACAGTGGAACTCCGGTCTGCTAATGATTGGCAGTAGATTTTTATGGTGCCGAGGTGCCAGCCCAACGCCCAACCTTCATCGAAGGCACGCCCATTCACCCATGTCTTTCGAATGCCACTTGACTGCGGGAAGGACATGCAGACTCCACACAGAAGGTGCTCTAGCCGAGAATTGAATGGGAGAACCTTATGCTGTGAGGCGACAACAATGCCACTGCACCACCATGGCTATCAATCCAACTAATCAACCTCTCACTGTACCCCTTCCCTCTTCTGACTCTCCCATTTCCTTCTCTTTTACCAAAATCCAAACAAACTACATAAAATCTCGCCTTTCCAAACTCAAAGCCTGCTTTCTAGCAGCTGATAAATTACCTAATGAATTCCTTAAAATTGCTGCCCCCTCAATTGCCTACCCAATATGAGTCCTAATCAACCATTCTATCTCTAAATAATATGTACCCCATCTATGGAAAATATCCCATATAATTCTCCTAGACAAAGGTGGCCCCTGTAAGGATCTAACTAACTACCGTCCCATAGCCATACTCTCCCCTCTAGCCAAAATCTTAGAAAAATGCATTCACTCCCAACTCTTTGCCCACCTCCTTAATCACAAACTCCTCTCTACCACACGACACAGCTTTAGGCAAAAACATAGTACCAGTACTACCCTGCTATCTTTCACAAACACCATTCAAGATCTTAAAAACAGAGGCCAAATGGTCTCCTTCATATTCCTTGACTTGTCAAAAGCCTTTGACACCATCTCCCACCAAATCCTACTAAATAAACTATCATCTCATGGCCTCAACACAGTAGCCCTGCCCTGGTTCCATAGTTATCTCTCTAACTGTCAGCAATCACCAAATGGGAGAACACCCTGTCCCCCCTTCTACCCATCACTGTTGTTGTACTCCAAGGATCCATACTTGGCCCCCTTCTCTTTACAATTTTTACTAATAACCTCAGCTCTTCAACCCAACTAGCCTCCATAGTCTACATTAATCTGCACCGCCCCCACTCCCCAGGACCTACAAACAAAAATGCAAAAATCTTTCCAGGACATAGAAAACTACCTCACTAGCCATCAACTCATACTTAACCCCAACAAAACCAAGTTAATTGTCCTCAATTACAATAAACCCAAAACATGTCTGACTCCACTTTCTATCCTTTCCACAAACAGAACCAAAATAGATCCCACCAGCCAAGCCAAACTTCTAGGTGTCACAATCGATGATAACCTAAGGTTTGACACCCACATCTCTGTCACCATCAAAACAGTCCACTCCAAACTTGGCACCCTTTACAGAATTAAACGTTATCTTACAGGCAATGCCAGACTAGCCACTGCCCACACACATCTACTTTCCACCCTCCTCTATTGCTGCCTAGTATTTACAAACATTCGTAAATCTGACCTAAATAATCTGGAATCATGCTACAACAAAATTGCCAAGTTTGCCACAGGCCATTCTTACAGAACCCACCACTGCTCTGTACTCTCCCAGCTTAAATGGTTAGAACTACCAAACCTTCTAACATTTAACCAACTGTCCATAGCCCACAATATAATTCACAAACCTAACAACTGCCTGGCCCTCACCAACACACAGGGCACAGCCCTTTTTTCCCATAAAATTGCCAAACTGTGGAACACTCTTAAGGCTAAAAACCCCAGCATTCATGAGTTTAAAAACCTCCTTAAGGAATATCTAGCAAAACACTGGCTCTGCATCTGCCATACTCCTGGTTAAGTGGATCTACTTCATGTTGTCGTAAGCTGACAATATCGAGTCTGATATTGTTGGCATGACAATATCGAAAGTGAAGAACATCATGCCAGTAAATGGAAATCTCCGTAAGGGGAGATTTATGTTTACCTCAGTGTAGTGCAGTCTCGGAGTTGGTATATTTAAGTAGGAGTGTGTGGGGGGTGCAGGGGGGCTTGCCCGCTTTCCTACGCCATTTATTATTTATTTATTTATTTTTTCTACGTTATTTGATGTTATACTTAATCGATCAATAAAGTCTGACCTTTATTGATTCAATTAAGTAAACTTTTGATAACGCGATATAGACGCGGTTAAGGATCTACTTCATGTTGTCGTAAGCTGACCATATCAAGTCTGATATTGTCGGCATGACAATATCGAAAGTGAAGAACATCGTGCAAGTAAATGGAAATCTCCGTAAGGGGAGATTTCCGTTTACCTCAATGTAGTGCGGTCCTGGAGTTGGTATATTTAAGTAAGGGTGGTGTGGGGGGGTGCAGGGGGGCTTGCCCCCCCTGCTTATGCCATTTAGTTTTTTTTTTTTATTTGTTTTTTTTTATGTTATTCGATGTTTTACTTAATCGATCAATAAAGTTTGACCTTTATTGATTCGATTAAGTAAACTTTCAATAACGTGATATAGACGTGGTTATGCTACGTACTACTCCCTTATATTACCCTAAACTAGCTCATTCTCACAGCTACAACTATTAACTACTGAAGACTATCTTGTTTCTGCACTCAGTTTCCGTTAGCAATGTATACACATATACTGCTTTGTCTTTAACTGTTATGTAGACTGCATTTCTCTATCTTGCAATTACTGTATCACACTGTTCTCACTATTAACTCTGCGGCCAGTTTTTATCACTAACTGCGTCATTTTTTGTTAGATTTGTTAATTTATTTGTTAATTATTTTCTAATTATTGTTATATAGCTAATTTCTTTACTGACTTGATTTGTATGTATGGAACTTTTCTACTCGGGCCTCTGCTGAAAATGGGCCTCGTGCCCAGTTGGACATTACCCAGTAAACAAACAAAATAAATAAATAAATAAATAAATAAAATCTTCAGATCATATAAATAGTATATTCAGTTATGATGAATGTATGGCATACAATGACCTAGATAAATCTATCTTCCTCTGTTTGCACATTGGATGTATTCTTTCTATCAGTGGCACTTTTACTGCAGCAGTAAAGCAGAATGGTCTACTTCAACAGAACTGTTATCTCCTTAACTCCCCATTTAGAGATCCTGAGATCAAAGTCTAGACCTCTTTTATGACTTCCACATTGTACTTAATGGCAAGGAAGGAGATGTCCTGTGTTATCAGTGTGTTACCTGAAGCCTGACCTATTTGTGCCTTGTGATAATCTGTTGTGCTTTGCAGACTCATGCTTGGAACACACCTGCATTAGCAGTTATTTTACTGTAGCACCTTATATTCCTGATATTATCCTAGGTGAGATGTGTCTGCTTTCTCATCTGGGATGTTGTTCAGGAAAACAACAACTTCTTTCACTCATTAGCCCATCTTATGACTTGTCCTCTTTGCAGTTTTTGGCATTTTATATGATTTTCTTGTTGTACCTGATATTCACTGAACCCCTTCTATGATTCATATGTACTCTCAATCCTCCAATATCTTGTGCCTGAATGCTAACATTTGGGGGAAAGCACTAACCAGACAGAACCATCATACAGGTAGCCATGGAGGAGTTTGTAACCCTGTCTGTCTCTTCTTTCCATGTGTCTCTTAGGTGGAAGACAATGCTGTCTTCCCAAAAGCCTCAGGATCTACCTACCAATCCCCAGAACAAGTCACCTGTGTTTCAGAAATGGAGACTAACTACCTCAAAACCAGAGAATTATATGGCATCCTCTCCCCCTTCAACTGTGTCACATAGATGTACCTAAAGAGGGCATATTATAGTAGGCCGTAACATCTGCACTGGTGCTAGACATGACATCACCATAAGAGCCTACTACTCTCTCTCCTTATGTGCATGTGTTCCCGCCCATATACTGTAATCGCTAACATCACCAGCAGAGTAGTGTCAAGCCCATGTCCCCAGTTATGTGCTGCTTTTCATTGCATGCAGGTCTCTGCTTGCACAATGGCCAAAACAGTTAACTAAAATCACCACTCCACTCCCCCAATGTGTGTACCAGCATCAGGTGATCAGCTCCACCCCCCTAGTCTAGCTTCTTCAATGCCTAACTAGTACACAAACTTGGCTTGTCTGGGTCATAGGCAAGACTTTATCCCTCTGTATCATAGAGATGAGAACAGGTTTTAATTGTTTGGTCAAAAAAAATAAATAAATAAACAAGTACACCAAAAAGGTGACTGCAAGGGGGACTTCTCTTAAGTCCTGTGTGCAATTAAACTTGATTATAAAAAGAATAACTTTGCCTGAGTAGTTTTTTGTTTGAGAAGTTTGATGGAATGTACTTTCTACAACTTTCTTCTGTTAAAACTGCATTCAGGCAAACGATCTTTGACAGACTACCCCATGTCTGTGAGTAAGACAGAAGAAGGCTCTAAGGTGTGATTCTTCATAACATTGATCATAAAATGATGCTAATCATTGACTATATGCTGTCTGAGATTGTGAGATCTCTGAGAAATCCATCGTACTCTGCGGTACCGTAATCTCAGAGTTTGTATATGTAAGAAGCAGGAATCCATATATGAAAATGCTTAAGATAAGGGGAGCTGCCATGGTGCAGCAGTTAATGTTGTCACCTCACAGTAAGAGGTTCTCCAGGTCAATTCTTGGCTGAGGTCCCTTCGGTGCAGTGTCTGCATGTCCTCCCTGTGGTTGCATGGGTTTCTTCTGGGTGCTCCGGTTTCCTCCCTCATTCCAAAGACATGCATTAGGTTGATTACGCACTCTAAATTGGCTGTAGGTGTGAGTGTGTGTACGAGTGAGTAGTACAGATGAACTACCGTGGCAGGGCTAGTCACCCAGTGGTGTAAACCTTGGCTCGAGATGGTTGTCACTGTTGAAGTGACACCCCGACTCCATGTGCAGAATGGGAAAAAGGAGTTGAGGATGGATGGAAGCTACTTTTGAAAGTCAGTAACATTCAAAGTTTTGTGATCCATGTTAAGAGAATCCCACTTTAGATACTATATATATATATATATATATATATATATATATATATATATATTTTTTTAAATATATATATATATATATATATATATATATACATATATATATATATATATATATATATATATATATATATATTGTTTTTTTAATATATATATATATATATATATATATATATATATATATATATATATATATATATGTATATATATATATATATATATATATATATATATATATATATATATATATATATGTATATATGTAGACAGCATGTTGGTTCAGTGATAAGATGTTTGACACAGCTATAGGCTTCTTGTCACCTTCTGGAGCTTTTCATATTTTTCTGTGTTTGTGTGTGTTTTCTTCCTTCTACCTTGTAAGACATGCTGGTTGATTGAACACAGTATATCTATCTGTCTATCTATCTATCTATCTATCTATCTATCTATCTATCTATCTATCTATCTGTCTATCTATCTATCTATCTATCTATCTATCTATCTATCTATCTATCTATCTATCTATCTATCCCTCTTTCTTTTTCTCTTTCTTGTGTTTACCCTTGCCCTTGTAACCAAGATCCATAGACAAGCTCAGTTACCTTATTAACAAATAATAAAGCCATACATTCCTAGTGACAGGTACACCAGTGCTTTCTCTCTCGGAAATCATTTTCCTATTGGCTATAATAACTGCTAGATAATTTTCTAAATTAAATACTTAGCTGAAAGGATCCTTCTGCTTTTTTTCCTCTCACTAAAAAGAAACATATTTTAAGTACAGATAAAGAACTACATCATATTTTTGTACTTCAAGTTTATTTTTCCACATCCTGTGGTATAAGTGATTTGCATGTACACATGTCTACCCTCCTTAAACTCTTAATACTCAAGATCCTCTTTCCACCCAAAAACTGGTAGGATTTTCTCATATAAGCTGAGCTATTACATTCACAGACACATTAGATATGTATAATAAAATAGTCTACATTTTTGACTTTCTCCCAAAAAGAATAGATTCTAATGTTTGTTCTTACAAAGCTGTGGCTTAGCTCATTCCTTTTTATTACCAAAGCATAGTAATATGTAATGTTGCACAGTCTTCCTATTGGCACCTTTCCTGGATTTTATTTCTTGCATGAAGTGGGCCTCACTAATGAAAGAGTGGAAGGGGACACTACGCTCTGTGGAAAAACCTGTTACTGAAGGAAAATATGATTTATAATAATTTCCCCCAAAGAATATGTACTGTTTAAATTAACCTTTGCAAGATCTGACTTAAAACACATGGATTGAACCACTAAACTTTCCAGGAGATTATTTCATCTTTATGAACCTAAACCTCCCAGGTTTAGTGGTGGTGATGAAAGTAACCAAGGCATCAGAACTGAACCTGTACATTTTGGAATAGCTCGCACTGTAGAAATAGTTCAAATGAAATATTTTAATATATGTGGTCTGCTCTGTGGTTACTGTGGAAAGTAATTATACAGAATAACATTCCAGATTGCTCACAACACACATATATCATAATCAGTGGCACTGGTTATCTATCCACAATAAATGTATTTACATATTGAGATGTGAATGATAATTAGGTACCTGGGCCATGCTTGTGAGTGACAGTGATCATTTACTAAAGAACAGATGTCTTGCCTTTATGTTAACTTTATGTTACTCTGTTAAATTTCAGATGGAATAAAGGTGAACAGCAAACACTGGTGATTAGCAGCACTTGCCATGACTTTGTCAATATAAAAGAGTCCTACAGATGTACTTTGATTGAGCTATGATTTCTGTGTTAATTCCAGCCACATACAGTTCTTGTTTATCAACTCTTTCAAAATACTATGCCTCCTAACACCAGTAGCTACTTCTGCAGTTAGAAAAGTAAAAACATTGTTATATGCATTTCAGCAATAAATAGTTGTCAGCATGAATATACAGATGTGAAACAGAGGGTATATAGTTTATAAGCCAGAGGGTATGTAAGGGTGAGCTACAGGGTATATGGGAGTGAGCCATAGGGTATATAGGGGTAAGCCACAGAGCATATAGGTGTAAGCCATAGGGTATGTAAGGGTGAGCCACTGGGTATATAGGGGTGAGCCACTGGGTTATCCACATCTTTCTAAGCGACGATAATTAAATTGATTGGGTGACAAATGAACTAAATGATGATGCATGGGAGATGTTTGGTTTGTTATGCAAGCAAGATGGACATTAGAATGGCTGACTTGTGAATCCGCAGGGAAAAATCTGGTATAAATATTGTTCTGAAGGCTGGCCCCAAGGAGTAGGCAGCTGCAGAACTATTTGGGTCCATTCAGTAAATAAAGAATGGCTTAAGACTGGACTGAAAGAATTAAGGTGAAAACATATTGTGACCTGTTATTCATGTATTGTAACATCTCACTCATGCTTTAGATTGGGAGAGTTGGCATAATGGTTAAGGTCCTCACATCACAAATACAAGGTGTAGGGTTTGATTCTGACTTCTGGTTATTGTCTAGGCTTATAATAACCTGCAGCCTGATTGCCTAGTACTTACCACTGTATTGTGCAGCTGACATTGGAACAGCAGGCGTTAAAAGGATTTTATCTAAAGTTCAGGAGCAAACTCATCAATGAGAATATTCAAAAATACTAAAGTGACATTATATATTTCTTGTGCTTGCATGGGAAGGAGCTTGATATGGCTGCAATGTTTATAGTTAAACTTAAGCAAGAAAATTTCAGCAGGTATGAGCTGATTGAAGATGTTAAAAACAGTAGCAAAAGGTCAAACTCATTTTTTTCAGGACAGATCCCAATGATAGTAGAAGGAGAAAATATGGCAAAATTGTTGAATCACATTTAATACAGACCTCAGAAATTCAGCAATATGTGCCATCGTTGGTCTTCAACGAGCACATCAGACCTTGATGCCAAAGCATGCAGATAAATCTTCTAGACCATGATAATGGTTGTATGGTTTAGTTCACATCAAAAGAGGTACTTGATCCTGCATAAAATCTGGGAAAAAAACACTTATTTTCTGGGATGAACAAGCCAGAGCTTAGTTTGGGAAAACTATCGGGAGGAAAATCTCTTTAATGGTGAATCAGGATTTTTGAGCTTCAGGGGTCATGTACTCTTTTCTGAGTTCTGTGGGCCTGAAAATAAATTCTAACAAATAAAGTTTTGTTGTGCACTAACAGGTGGCTATGCCAGATCTAATTAGCAGAAAGGGGATTCAAGCTGGTGATAAAACAGTAAAGTCATAAATTCAATACAATAAAAACAAGGAATGTTAAAGAACATGTGATTTGTAGAATCCCAAAGGAATACAAATAAACACAACTGTGAGGTGACGTGAAGGCTTTGTTAGATAAATGTCTAAGCACTGGTGAAAATGGGCACTCAGCAGTGATTGATGACTATGACAATCTAGTTTGCTGTTAGGAGAAAAAGAGTGATGGTCTGTCGCCTAGAATAATATTTGTATCCGTTGTTGTAGTGTTCAGTCACTCCAAAATGAGACTGTAGGTGTGGAATGGCTAGATGAAAAAATGGTGGTCTATATAGTTACTTAAAGAACTGCATGTGTTTTAATTACTTGACTTGGTATGCTATATGAACAGTGCCTGGTAGAGTTTGTTTTGAGAAGGCTGGATTGTGGTAAAAGGGACATATTTTTAAGCTCTATGCTCTGGTACTTATGGAAGAGAAACCAATGTTTATCTGTTGGAAGGCTCAGAGAGAAAAAATAGTAAATATCTAGTGGACAGACAGGTGATGCACAAATTTATAGGGTATAACAGCAGAAGGGAATAAGACAACAAAGCAAAAAGATGATAATATGTTGGCACAGATTTTCTTTTTTTCTCAATATTTTTTTATTCTTTTCATCTATACAAAATAGTAAACACAGTACAACGAGAATATGTATCATATATTTACAATAATACAGTTGTTATGGATTGAGGTTAATACAAGAAGAGATAAAACAAACTGACAATAATATTTACACTATATACATGGATGCTTTCAGTATTCAGGAAAGAGAAAAAAAAAGGGTGTTACAATTCAGTAAGTGTTGTTGTGGGTAGAAATCTAAATTAGAGAAGGGGGAGAAGAGAAATGTATACTTAGATGGATCATGGGTATCAATTAAATTAGGACCTTTTGATCGTAGTTAAGTCTGGTTATCTGTGATAAGTTAAGCAAGAATAATATTAAAGACTTGTTCCCATAACTTCCTAATCATATTGTTTTTATTCTCCTTATCGATTAACATTTTTTGGGCTAATAAGTGTTTAGTCGCCTTTATTCTAAAACTCTCCCAAGAAATGTTAATTGCATTAAGCCAATTGGTTGCTATATAAAGTTTCATTAAGAGGAAAATGTTGATCATTGTAACTGCTTGTGCTTTAGGAATGTTGTTTGGTAGGATATGTAAGAGAGTAAATTCCCAGGGGAGAGTAGATGTCTGATAGCCCATTTTTTGTAGTTGAAGTTTAAGGGAGTTCCAGAGTTTAAATACACACTTACAGCTCCAGAATAGATGTAGTATATCAGCTGTTTAGTCTTTACAGTGAGGACAGAATGGGGATTTCTGAGGGTCGAATTTATGTAGAATGGCGGGAGTGAAATATGCGTTATTATAAATCATAAGTTGTGTGAATGCTAGTTTTTTAAGAGGTATAGATTTGCTTGTTAGGTTAATTGCTTGGTTCAGTTGTTGGTTATCAATGGAAGAATTAATCTTTCTCCAGTAGTCTGAAACAAGTATATTTTTGTGGAATTTGATGTCTTTTATTAATTTATATGTATTAGTGATGAATTTCTTAGATGAGAGGATGGTTTTCCAGAGTAAATTACAGGTTATTATATCGTTGTTGGTTATATTGTAGTTTTGGAGATAGCTAGTACATAGTTCTTTAATTTACCTTAAAATGAATGTATAAGATTTGGGGAGATTCAGTTGGTTTCTCATTTCTTGTAATGTACAGTTTAGATATGGGTATATGTCTTGGATGGTTGTATTAGTTAATCGAGGAAAGGAGTTCAGGTTTAGGGTTTGGTTGTTTATTTTAAGGTTGGGATTTTTGTGCAATGGTTGTAATATCATCATAGTTTGTGCAAGATTTAAATATTTAAAGAGTTTTTGTGTTATTGATATAGAGTGTTTCAGAGGTTCTATTATATTGTATGATTTTAGTAAATTTGTATTTATGAATGGTAAGGCTTTGGGGTTGATATCCAGGCTTTTGGTGTGCCTTTGGTATATTGTAAGCCACTGTGGGGACCAATCATTATTCTTTGGGTTGTATTCAGTTATTCGCAATACTCTGTTAGAATTTATAATTAGATAATATATCTCGAAATTGGGAAGATCTAAGCCACCTTTATATTTTGGGGTCGTGAGTTTTTCATACGAAATTCTGTTTTTTATTTGGTTCCCATATGAATTTTGCAAACAAAGTATGAATTTGTTTAAAAAATTTATTGGGTATGTTTAGTTGAGTAGTCATGAATATATAAAGTAATCTGGGTAGCACATTCATTTTGATTACAGAGACTTTGGGTTGGCACAGATTTTCTATCCTCTGTAATATAACTTCATTCTTCACAAAATAACCTCTCATATCTTGGCAGAATGCTTTCAAAGGGGCATAAAATAAAATGTTGAATAGTCATCATCCAGTTGCAAAAACATCATACATTTGCATGGGAAACAAGCAACTGCATACTTAAAAGAACATTTTTTTTCCTAAATCTGAACATTAAACAGTGTTCTAAAATAAATACTTGAAATAATCATGAGTTCCACAACTATCATGTATTAAATCTGCCTATGCTGACATTTTTAGCAGCAGAAAATTGAATGTTAAATTGTCCTAAATAACATTCAATTTGCATATGAGTTAATAGCAAACACTGTTCAAATACTGCCATCCGAAATCAAGGCTCAGTCCTTTAGGATGTATTAAATATAATGATGCTCTAAAGCATGTACAAGATAACTTAATGTGCTTTAATTTTTAACATCTTGAAAACACTCATATTCATAACTTAACCATTCAAGACACTTGCCCTCTATACCAATTATTACCAACAGGAACAGAATATGCCATACACAACAAACACTTCTACTATAACTCCACAAGTCACATCTGGATCAAGTTGCTATCAGATAAAAGAAACTACTTGTAATTCCATCTCAGTGAAAAAGTATATAGCATTTCTTTTGTAGGAGGATATGTACCATGCACCCTCCATATGGAGGGTAAATTATCTAACATACCTAAAACATTTATCTGTCCACTTCCTGGTCATACAAACACAAAAAGGGAGAAATGTCCCTAAACAAAGGACTGACTGCTGACATGCACACAGAAATTATACTGGCAGTAACTTCCTATGGAACTGATCAGGGAGTTCAAGCTTTACTGAAGTGATCTCAGACAGTTGGTATAAAATCCAATTTAAGCTCAATCAGGTGTACAGAAGCCCAAACTACTAGTACTCAGAAATAATGCTTGATTTTTAAAATGTCTTATTGATGTTGACAGTCTGTCATTTAAAAAATAATTGACAAATAGAACATTGAACACTGAAAATGTTTCTCAACGGCTTACTTTTGAAAGGCAATAGTTCTCAAAGATTAAGTAATTTTCTATAGGAAAACATTGGATGACTGATGACGCTTGTCTCATAAGGACATATGAACATAAAATATGTCTGTTTTTTCAGCTTAATCTCTGCCAACTTGACCCAACAGTCAGGAAATGATATAACAGAAAGATGCTGGAAATTCATCCCTTGCTGCCTCAAAACCCCATTTGTCTGGCATGAGCTGTAACTTTTATTACTGTGCATGTTACCCCTTTCTATACAAGCTTCTGAAAAGACTGACTTTTTATAGCTCTTTTACATTAAACATTGCACCATTTCTTCTTGTATGACAATAATCATCTTCACTGGCTGTGTTTATACTGGATCTTAATAATTCTGTGCAAGGTAAGGCCTCTAAAAGATGTACTTTTGACATGAAGAAATGTTTTAATGACCAATGTTTTCAATGCAGACTACAATTAATTGATTCTGTCTATATTATTCAAAGTACAATCTGACCACAAATGTAATAAAATTGCTTATATAACTTTCAGACTATAAGCCATGGCTATTTATTTCTGTATACAGACTGATGTAATTGTGTATATGTGTGTGTGTGTGTGTGTGTGTGTGTGTGTGTGTGTGTGTGTGTGTGTGTGTGTGTGTGTGTGGGCATGTGTGTGTGTGTGTGTGTGTGTGTGTGTGTGTGTGTGTGTGTGTGTGTGTGTGTGTGTGTATGTGTATGTGTGTGTGTGTGTGTGTGTGTGTGTATATATATATATATATATATATATATATATATATATATATATATATATATATATATATATATATATATATATATATATATATATATATATATATATATATATATATATACACACACGTGTTTTTTGTAAATAATAAGTACTATTATGGCAAACTACGTTTTGCCAACTTGTTATGGATCAATTTACTTTTGGACTGCTTAACTGTGTCATTTAGTTAGGTTTGAAAGTAAGCCATGTGAGGCAATGTACAATCCAAGAATACAAATGTAAATTGATAAACAAACAACTGTGACATCTTAAAAAAATCACTCATAATATGACAGATATTGTGAGCAAAACAAAAGCCTGATGTTTTAGGAGAGGAGAAAGCCTATATTGGAAGGATGCATGAGCATGCACTACCTATGCTGACAGTGACTGCCATCCAGCCCTCCAGCTTTGGCACTCTTTTGAAAAAATAGTAATATTTTGGTAGAGAAAAAAACTTATCAAAAAGGACAGCAATAGGTGAGGATGTTCTGCTCTCAAAGTCAGACAATGACATGTCGAACAGGAAGCTTTGCTATGTTTTAGGCTTTCAGCCATAGCTTTGTAGTATCTTTTAAAAAGGGTAGCCAGTTTATTTTATTGGGAGCCTAAGAGTTGCCCGTGATATTAGACATCTTGCAGACTTTTATACTGATAGCTGGAAAGGCCACATTCCCCAGAGGTGGAAGCCTCTGTTCATGAGAGACACTGAGGAGTGGTCCCATAGGGTACAACTCAGTTATAGGATAAGGTGAAAAGTGCAAAGGAATCAGGAAGATGGTGTTAACTGATTGAGATAAGAGCCATGTGCTGGGGGATTATTGGGTGGATGTCTGTAGAGGAATTGAAAGAAACATTAAATGGGAGAAAAATATTAATGTCAACCTTCCACACCTGTAGTCTTTACATTTTCACTGTATCGTATGAGTATCTCATTATAGTCAATCTTGAGATTTGTAGCTTATTGGCTTTATAGTCCCTTAAAATAAATTGGTTGAATGTCAATAAATTAGAGTCCAGTTATATTTATGAGGGGATGAGTGATTGTATATGTTAGAATAACACGCAATTTACTTGAAAATTCATCAACTGATTTGTGATATGTGAAGCGAGATGAGGACAGTTGAAAATGCTAGTTTTAATACATAAGGCAAGTAACTATCATACTTTTCATGTGCCACAATTTATTATTTCATATATGGCGGGTTGCTGTATTGTAGTCCTCTTAAAAGCCAGGGTGAATGTTATTATGATTACAGTTTCTCTCTGTTAGTGGAGATTCATAACATTGTATTGTTTTAAGGTGATTTGTGGAAAATTCTTGAATTTACTGGACATGAGATCAGCATAATACAGTCAATTCCTGAAAACCTGTTTGCTGAAGTGAAGGAAAGATCGCAGATGTAGAGCCATGCATGGACAGTAGAGCATTCAGGAAGCACCTGATTGAGCCTAATGTAACAGGGTAAACCTCATCCACAATTCTGTCCATCGAATTTTCAAATGCACATAAGCAGCTTGTAGATAGATATAAAATTGAGGAGGTATATAATATGTGTCAGGACTTAAAGCCACAGATTTATATAAGTTTAAGGATGCAAGAGATTGAGTGGTTTGTGCCCATAACACCCCGATAGAATGGGTAAAGTGCAGGAATAGGACTACACAGGAAAGGATGAAGGTGGTTACTTGTAGTGCATGGGACATGTGCTACACTTAGTTTCATGGGTTTATTATAAGCTTAGGGCTGGATAATCATAGCAAAATATAGCTACTTCATCCATATAATAATAAGGCTAGACAAGTTCCCTTGGATAAGAGTTCATTAAATTTTATGCCAGGCTCATGTTTTATCTTATCTATCTAGATGATAAGGGTTTACTTAAAAGTTCTCAGGAAAGTGCTCTGCTTAATGGGCATCTAATGCAAATGTGATGTAGTATCTGTTGGTTAATAATCCTATCATGCCAGAAGATATTACTGATCTTACAGTGGAGGTTTTCTTTCCTTCAAGTGGGTATTAGATGAGCTGTTTAGTCTTTGAAGGTGAAATATATAAAAAAGTAAGGAGTCTTTGATAGCACAAAAGAACACTTCTCAGAAGCTTATAGGAGGCTGAACAGAGGGAAAGATATTCTACTCTGTTAGGACAGCTTAAGTAACTTAAACTAGAGGTGTTTAGAGAAGTACATTCCAAGGAGGCATTGTATCAGATAATAGGTCTTATGAGGCTGATGATGGAGGAGTAAAGGGAGGCAATGACATCTGATGACCTAGAAGAGATGCCTTGACAGCTAAGCTAGGTGAAGTAGAAGGAATTTCTAACCACAAATGAGACAGGGTACAAGCAACTGATTGTGAATCTGGGTAAAAAAGTCTCAAATAATGGGTTCTGCTTTAAGAGGAATGCCAAGGATATGATAAGAGGTAGGCATGGGGTTTTACTAAAGATAACTATGCTACACTTTTTAGCACATCTAGGTATCATTAAACAACTTAATAACACCACCTGATTCGTGGTTCTCCACAAACTTGATTATTCATAGACCTCTGATGATATTTACCTCTGAAAAGTAAATGCCAAAGAGGAGGTAACTCAAAACTGAACCATGTGAGATGCAGTTCAGAATATTTCTACAAATAGAGGAGATGTACCTTATTTGGACTATATGAGTTTAGTCTATAAGCTAATTAGCTATCCTGCAAACAGCATAAGAGTTGTCACTGTGGCTAGAGATTTGCTTATTGATACCCATATGGGGAATGGTGTCAAGTACTTAAATAAAGCTGAGGTAGGTGGAATGTGCAGCTTCTATAATCTTGTCAAAAAATCAACCAGGATAAGTAAGCATGGCCTGTCTTTAACAAATAAAAATTGACTGGGGTCTAGGGTCTGGAGGTCACCTATGTTGATTCCACTGATGATGTGTTCCATGTCTTTACAGATAATCTTAGTAAAAATAATAGGCCCGTAGTTGCCAAGGTCTGTTGGCGGGCCATCTGTTCTCTAAGCTTCTGGTGCATAGTTAATTCTGTGGAGAGACTAAGTCTGAACAGATTTAGCAAAGGCTGGCCTAAGCAGACTGATTGCAATATTATGATTGCAATATTATTGCAAACCGTTCAAGCTGTGTTTTTTTTTCACTACTTGACCAAGGGTGATAACTACTGGTGCAGTCAGGCTGGAAACTGTGAAGGAGAATGTGTGCATGTCCGTGTGTGCGTGTGTGTGAAGTGTGAAGCTGAAACTAAATTTATCAGCAAGGATATTAGCTATAATTTCAGGGTTAGTATAGCATACATAATTGGAGATGTTTGTTGCAGGACTGTATGTTACTTCTGAGTTTTTGAAGCTAAAGAACACCTTGCCATTGTCCCTAGTACTACAGACAATTACAAGTTCACAACTGGCTTTACACTCTCTAAATGTATGCAACTGGCTTTGCACTCTCTAAATGTATGCACTTTTAAGTTGCTTTTATAGTGTAGGGGAATAATTTTTTGCGAAGTCTCACAAGCCTTTTCTTTCTTAAATAGAGTTATATGGACATTCAGTCATAGTGACTTATTTCTGAATTTATTACTTTTCTTGTGGTAGGTGGGAATGACCTCTTCTACATATTTATATTCCTAAGGAAGTAGAAATCTAAGAAATATGCTGGGGTAGGGGTGGATATGCTGGTGTAACGGTGGTATTAGGAATGAGTTTGTTAGGCAAATATGCCAGATTATGCTTCTCCAGAATGCCTATGCGTAGTGATAAGTTGACAGCTGAATAATCCTGATATATTTTATTTTTTATGGGTAAGATGGCTTTGAGGTCAAAGATAGCACTGAGATGATCTAATTTTAATTGGGAGTAAAAAAAAAATGGTGTGGAGCAGAAGGGAGAGTAGCCAAAAAGGTTAAAACATCTTGGGTGAGCAGGTATAATTTGCACTATGGAGCTGATACTCACAAAGTCAAGGAATCTCGGGGCATATTTATTGGAGGTTGTATAAGTTTCCCCATTGACATAGAGGAAATTAAAGTCTGATGTTAAAATTGTGTTAGATTTGATGGGTGTCTTATTGCTCTGAAGTAGGTTATCATCACGCTGTGCAGAAGATATAGAAGGTAGAGGCAGATCATGGTCAAATAGCGCTGTAGGCAGGGTAATGGACCAACCCCCCTGCAGCCATTCCAGTGTCCCATTACTTGGCAGTCTTTCCCCAGTGACCATAAACACTGTTAAAATCTGTCATAGTGCATACTAGTGTCTTTTTTACATTTACAATAATTTCAGATATTCCAATTTAATTTAAAACTTTTATTTCATATTTCAAATTTTATAGCACAAACACTGATGGCCATTTGCTAAACAAAACAGTCTCACATTGCTAACAGACTTTACCATGAGCAATAGTAAACTTCTCTGCCCTAGAAAATCAAATTAATTGAAAATGCATTAAAACTCACATCCATTGGAAATGCATCTGGCCAGTGGTGGATTAAATGAACCATGAGCTCTGGGCTGCTTTTAAACCATAGGCCCTCTGCACACATTTTTAGGACTATACATAAATGTATGAGTTCTCTGGTTCACCTTTCTAATTGTATTCCTTATTTAATACAGCAACATTTGTTAGAGTGTGTTTTAAATTTGTACTTTTTAACATTTTTCCCAGTAATCAGTGAAAAAAAATGTATGAACCAATTATGACAAAATTGCCTGTTTCAGAAGATTTCAGCCATAAAAATCGACACAGACTGCTGCCATTATAACCCACCAATATCAATCAATACATGCAATCTCTGCAGAAGTAAAAGTCATCTAAATATCTCCACATTAAATAAAACAATTAATAATGCAGGAATTGCTGCTGGGAAACAACTTTGAAATTCAGTGCTTCATCTACAAATGCAGTGCCTGCTGCCTTTTAAGAATAAACTGCTATGTTACATTAAAATGTTGTGCTGGTGATATTGCCATAACATTTCCTGAACTAGAGCAGCTATAAAATATGGAACGGATGGCAAACAATGACAACAGGATCATAGTTACTAGATATACAGTCCTGGAAATCAATAAGGAGCCACGCCGAAATTCTCAGTTGCTCCAAATCGCTGTCTGGTCTAGTGACTTGCTCAGTGTCACACAGAAGGTAAATAAAGGTGGAAATATTCAAACCCTGCACCCTTGCCACAGAAAGCAGCTCATTGCCAAGTTGGACCTTTAGTCCTGTACATTAACTGCCAGAGTAATAGTTTTTTAACTAAATGTTGAAATCCTTTACAATCCAGTCTTGGTAATATGCAACAATGACTACATAAGAATGTTGAACATCAGACAGTTCTAATCATCACTCCAAATAATGCAGACTATATGTCAACCCCTTTGCAGTTGCTGGAGGCTGTAAAGACATTATTGCAGAACTATATTACTATAATGCAACATGTTAAGACTATACAGCACAATCCAGGCCAACTAATGAATGAATTCACTTTTTAGTGCAATGAAAAAGCAGGACAATATAAATGCTGCAGCAGCTTCTGTTAAGCATCTCACAAGTCGTACAAAAATCAAACATACTATTTTTTTGGGGGTGGGGACTTACATGGTTGCATTATACCTACTTCTCATTTTTTGAATTCCCAGTGTATTCTCTGCCACCAAGAATAGCTATCCCATCGTACATCACTTAGTATCTGTAAGACCTACTTGAATGGCAATAATGTTGTATTGTTGCAGCATACATCTCAACAGTCAACAGAGCCAGACCATAGATAAATGGGACCCTATACATGCTGATGAATCAGGTCCTTCAAGCCATACCAATATTCCATTACTTGGCAGTCCCCATTTACCATAAACACTGTAAAAATCTATCGGTGTACATACTGTTTTCTTCACTTTTACAATTACTGCAGAGATTAGGACTTCAATTACATCTTTTATTTCAAATTTTACAGAAAAAAAAAGCACTTAGCTATTTTCTAAAGAAAACACTCACATATTGAAAACAGACTAAACATTACAAACAGTAAACTTATATTCCCCTTGAAACTCACATTTAATGAAAATATATTTGGCAATCCTATAAAGTACAGGAGATATGCTGGGATTCATACTCAAATAGCATATAGTGAAGTATGAATTAGTGCCTGTGTGAAAGGTGCAGGAATTCAAAAGACAAACGTGTTATGTATTCGCTAACAGTCTGGGACATGATATTGAACAGAAGTGTACCTTTTCAGGAACAGCCCAGGAGTACTGTTTGATGAAATAGTTTGGTAGAGTAACATACAAGGCAAATGAAGGCTGAGGGAATCAGACCACGTACTACAGAAAGTAGCTCTTTAACTGTTTATATCCTTACTAATCTACACTAAGTACTAGACTAAGCTAGGCTTTTGTAGCACAGACACACTGCATTTCGTATCTGTGTACCTGCAAAAAACAAGTTAAATTAAACATGCATTCACAGTTAAAATATTAACATTCATCTCATAGACTTCATGCTACCTGATGTATTTACAGCTAAATAATAAAAACACACTGTCAACATTCAACAAAACAAGGAAGCCAAGGACCACATCCAAACCTGACTCATATGATGGTGCTCCTATTTACTGCAATCAATTTCTTTCCTTTCTTTACACCATAAGTATTCTGGTTCATAGGGAGTTACTAGGTTTGAAGTCCAGTTGCCAGAAAGTACTCTCTGGTTAAGTGACTCACTCAAGAACAGGACAAGAATAAGAATAAGAATAAGAGGCAAAATCAGAGATGTTCTGCCAAACTGGAGACAGTCATACCTCTCAACTGTCCAGATTTTTGCCCCATATTTTTGGTCTGTTTCTCATAAAATCTATGGTTTTCTGGCAAAATCATTGAGGATTACAGTCACAAAATAACGAGAGACATTTATGTTTCAGTCTTCATATCCTTCAGAAAATGCATGCCAACACAACGCCTTCTGTTCTAGCAAATTTCAAAGTTTATAAGAGCAATATTTAAAATTTGTTCCTATTTTTGGGTCTTTGTCCCCCCATTATCACAGAAGTTGTTTCTGGAAAAACATTGTAGCACAATATTTACTTAGAAAACAATCCAAGCCATAAAAAAGGACAGCACACTTTTGTAAAATATTATCATTTTTTCCACAGATTGTAAGATAATGTATTTTTTGCTTATTTTTACATTTTCAATCTGAGCAAAGAGCTTTTGGATATAAATGCTTCATTTTTGCTGTTAGCAGCAAATGAATTAGAATTGTGATTGCAATTCAAACTGTTGTTGAAAACATTCAGAATATTTGCTCTGAAATCATCTGTGATGCCTCCTGCAGTATCTATGCTATAATCATTCTTGCCAATATGTATATTAGTATTAGAAGCCTTCATACTCCTTACTGTAGAAATATTTAAGAAGTCTTCTGCAAAAATATGCAAGCTGCTCTGTGCATGCATAATGTGCATTCTCTTAACTGTACTCATCTTCTCACAAGCTATGTAAACCAAATTATTTGGCCAACTAACTGCATTTCTTGTGGACACAGTTTGGAACATGATCACAGGTTTTCTGTGTCTGTATGTACAAGTAACTGAAATCTGACCTACTGGATTCAGCTTATGACTTAATTCTGAAGATATCTGCCTTATTTTTCTCATTATTAGCATATACCTTTATTTTACATACATCCAGCTCCTCATATATCCCTTTATCAGAATTATCATTATTTCTTTAATTCACAATATATACATCTATTTCTCCGCCTATTGTTAAATCTGACTTTTTAAGCACTTTGCGTCTGATTTAGTAATGTATAATGTCACAGGTGATGCTGTTTCTCATCAGTGAATAATGCAAGTAACCAAACCTGCAGTCTTTTGCACTGTTTTTTTAATTCAGAAATATAAGAATGTATAGTTTTATGAGTATCTTGATTTATATTAAAGACTAAGTTGTATATATTATGTATATGTATGAATATGATCCACTGTACCTGCTTACCATCTGACTGATCACCATGCTTGCACTCATTCATTCCTTCACAACAATCAAGAGCCAACCATGGTATGGGAAACATCCAGGTGGCCATCAGAGGATTTTAATGATGTGTGCTGTCTACCCATCATACACATGTACTTATACTGAAGGGTTTGGCATTCAGTGCGCTTTAGTACGACCATGTTACCTGCTTCCATGAGTCATGTAACTCACCAAACATAAACTGGGGGGGGGGGTGCAGGGTTTCTATTTGTATTTTTATTTTCAATGAAGGTGACTTTCAGTGTAACTTATTAAGTGAGAATGGTTTCAACTATACTGGCCTCAATGGAAGGAGAAGATCCCATGGTTAGCTGTTTACTGCCCCTGCACATCTTTCTAATCCCTAGATGATTTAATGTCATAAGCATGTAGATTAGCTTAAAAAGACATAGGCCATGTTTTTGGATGCTCAAATGTCTCAGGGGACAGCCCTCACATTTGGGCGGGTGATTTCCCCAAATGAGAATTTGTTTAAATCAGTCACTCAATTCAAATACATAGGTGTGTGACTGGATCCCCTTTATGCTTTTCCACTCTTATTGATGATATATGCATACTGCACCCATAGCATGACTGGACTATGTTTTATGTTGCCTTGCATGGAAGATGAATTAAGGGCGATAAGTAGACAGCCACTCCATACATATGGTTTATATTATTCTTTTTTTTTAAAAAGGTATAATTCTAAGAAACTAGAGGCTAAACCTTGTTATACTCTCAGACCCTAGAGTGCTGGAGGAAATAGAGGGATGAATTAAGGAGGCAGAGAACAGGCCAGAGAATGAGAGACTGAGCAGGGTGGTATTATGGGAGTGAAGGAAAGAAGGAAGTAGGAGACAGAAAACTGTCTCAAGAATTGACAAAAGCTTTTAGGCCTAAGTAAGAGTATAATCAGCAAAGAGTCAGAAAAGGAACAGTGAGAGAGTGAGAGAAAGAAAGAGGGATTGAAAGAGTTAAACAAGAAAATGCAAATTGTTTTGGATAAAAGGTTAAGGCAGTCCAGGTAATCTAGAGATGAATGGGGTGTTAGCTGAGATACTAGCATAATGTAATGTAGCTGGGTAAATTAGAAAAATACAAACAACTAATGCAGTAAAGTAGATCTGAATAGAGACTACAGGGAGGATGAGCATGAAATCAATGGTTGTGATGAAGGAATTTAGAAAGTACTCTAAGAGGACAGTAATCTTAGAGGTTTTATGCCAGAAAGAACATCCAGTTTGTTTGGAGGAGGTGGCACTTTCCAGTCTGATGCGAGAGTAGTTGGAATGGTAACAGCAAGGAATTTCACAATGGGAAGTGGAGAAGACAACAAAAAGACTCAAAAGGTGCAAAGGTCATGAGAATGATGGACATGTATAAACAGCACAAATGGATTCTTTTGACTATAGTCTGAGGTGATACAAGATGTGTACGAAATAGGGATTCCTACTTCCTAGCAAGATGTTCTGCTGGTGTCAATTTGCATGATGTTTAAAGATAGATAAAAATGGTCAAGTTGTTTAGACTAATATTATAAAGAAAATAATAATAACTTAAATATATTAGTATTTTTCTGAAGGAAAATGCAGGAAAGGTTAATAGGAATGTGACAGATGAATAAAAGTAGTAGGAGTGAATCCTGTTGCTTTGGAACTCTTGTCCTGAAAACCACTTTCAGTGAACAGCGTTTTGCCTGTTCCAAACTGTTGTATAACCGTGGAGTTAGTATATATAAATTTGGAGGGTTTGAGTGTCCCTCACTTGGGGGTGCAGAGGGTCTTTCCTACTGAAAAAAGCCTAGCTTGTAATTCAGTGAAAATATTTTCCAGCAATGGCATTTTGATGCATTGAAAGTAATTGTAATTGCTGTTAAGTCAAGTTGACATGTTTCCGAAGTGAACTAATCTGTACTAAAACTGAACTGAATTAACAACAATGCTCAGTAATTGTGTAATATTTAACACAAAATGTGTAAAGTAAACCAAACTTGGCTCGTTGGCTGTGCAAACATCTGTAATGCAAGTCTAATACTACTTAGATGATATTGCTGTGGGTCACATGACAACTTATTTGTATGACAGCTTGTTGGGACTATTCCTCATCAAACAAGAAAGCATTTTCTAAAGTTTAGACTAGAGCAACAGGAAACTCCATCTTAGACTCATATAAAAGAAGTGAGAGAGAATGAGGGAGAGAGAGAGAGACTGTTAATTCAATCATTTGTTGGTTTTCCTACTTAAAGTCAGTTACTGGATTATCCTACTGCATGATGTTTGGAGACAGAGTTATTGCCCTTAAGGATTCAACAAATTCTACTTCATAAGTTTATAAGTTTGATAAAAGTATTCTAGCCCTCAGTCAGTCAAGGAACACTTTATCCTGAATACCAGGGTCATAAACTAAATCACAACCCATGAGTCTAAGCTGTTGATTTAAAATTTGCTGGGATATTATTACACAGATGTATAGTTCTTGGAGTAATATAACTATTTCTTATCCTAAAACTTGCAAAAGGAATCAAAATTTCATGTCATTATTAAGTGCAGAGAAAAGCACCAGTATGGAAACACAGCAGTCACAGTTCAAAATAATCACAGGTAAAATAGGCAGCAAAGAACAAGCAGCAGGTAAAATAAATCCAAGTGTGGAAACACAGCAGTCACAATTTAAAATATCCAAAGTTAAAGTAGGCAGCAAACAGTAAGCAGCAGGTAAAATAAATCCAAGTTTAATGCACATACAAACTGGTAAGCACTTTCACTATGGAATCATAGCTTCTTCAGACCCTAATGCAACATCTTTAGTAAACATTTATATAACACTGTCATAATACACAGACCAATCAAAAGCTAAAACTAATAAAACAATTAAATAGTTAAAGCTGGACTCATTAAAAAAGTGAACCCAGCAAACAAGAAATAGACATTACTTTTTTCTTTTCCTTTTCCTTCTAGCTTTTAAAACAGGTTTCAAATGTACAAATTAATTTAAACCTAACCCCATATGAGAACGTAGTTTGCCTATTCATCTTGCTTCACATCTTTCTGTTTCACTTTCAGTGTTACCCAACCTAGCATTCTCATATATAACATCTAACACAATAAAATAAATTTGAACATGTTTATCTAAGGTATTCACAGTGTTACCTTTATTTATAAAATACATGTGGTCCCTAATACATTCAGAAAACCGATGGTTGGTTTTGTCAACATAAAATGAGCTGCATTTCTCACAGTTGGCTAAGTAAACAACGCTCATGGTGTCACAGTTAGCCATAACATTTAAAAATACTTCTTCCCTGTCTGTGAATGAACAAACTCATTACATTCTCAAACATACTGACAGAAATTACAAGTGCAACACTTTTTGGTACCCTCTCCCCATTGTCCATAGCTCAACTTATCCGGATAACACAACAACCTCTTTAAATTTGCCATATTCCTGTAATACAGCTTAGAAGATGTGCCAACTAATGCTTCAACAGATGAATCAGAGGTTAAAATATGCCAATTCTTTTTAATTACATCAGTGACCTTATTTATGTCACTAGAAAAAGTCACAGGGACTCTTAAAATATTGTCCCTTCTTACTTGTCTGTGTGGGTCCCGGGTGGGGGAGGTCATAAAACTGGGTCTCCCAACAGCCCCCCTAAGCTGATGGGTACCACATATACCCTTAGCTATCTCAGTCCCCTTATACCCCTTAGCTTCAAAATCATCCTTCAGGGTCACACTAAATTCTTGTAATGCACATAGGTTTTCCTTTACTGTGTTAGATGTTATATATGAGAATGCTAGGTTGAGTAACACTGAAAATGAAACAGAAAGATGTGAAGCAAGATGAATAGGCAAACTACGTTCTCATATGGGGTTAGGTTTAAATGCATTTGTACCTTTGAAACCTGTTTAAAAAGCCAGAAGGAAAAGGAAAAAAAAGTGCTGGGTTCACTTTTTTAGTGAGTTCAGCTTTAACTATTTAATTGTTTTACTAGTTTTAGCTTTTGATTGGTCTCTGTATTATGACAGTGTTATGTAAATGTTTATTAAAGATGTTGTTTCATTAGGGTCTGAAGAAGCTAAGATTCCATAGTGAAACAGCTTACCAGTTTGTATGTGCATTTAACTTGGATTTATTTTACCTGCTGCCTGTTGTTTGCTGCCTACTTTATCATTGGATATTTTAAATTGTGACTGCTGTGTTTCCACACTTGGATTTATTTTACTTGCTTCCTGCTGTTTGCTGCCTATTTTACATGTGGATATTTTAAACTCTGACTGCTGTGTTTCCACACTGGTGCTTTTCTCTGCACTTAGCTTTGATTTCTGGCTACGTGTGGTTTGTCTGCTAGTGGAATTTTTGTGTTTTACATTTTGAACTTTTGGTTTTACCAGCGGAGCACGGCTGAAGGATTTTCTAGTAATCCAGCTATAGACACTGCAATGAACGATGAGCAGTTAATGGTGAGAAACAACAGGATGACAAGATTTATGAATGTTGATACAAACCCCATGTTGAGCGATCAGTACTCTTTGAATGAATCTAATACTGTTGAAGAGGAAGTAAGGAAGTTATTTGCTGCTAAAATGATGACTGTAGAAAATAATTTGCAAGAACTTGAAAGTTATCAATACCAGAGACTGCATTTTGAAGCTTGTATACAGTTTAAAGTTATACCAAGGAGCCTCAGGGTTCTTAATATGCCCTTGTACAATACTCGCTACCCTGAATTATTAGCATCTTGGCAGAAAATTAATTTGGAGACTAGTTTTTGCTACCTTCAACTTTTTGCTAGACTTTTTTTGCCTAAAGAAACAACTATGTGCTGATATTCCACGACAAGAAAGTGAACTCTATACATTAATGTCACTAGATGAGGTTGATCTGTCCATTAATGAGATTCTAGATAATGTGAGTGCTTTTTTAATTTCTCCAAATCTTTTGAGTTAATACCATGATGGGAATGAACCCCAAGTATGATTAAAGTTCATGAAATTAGTATTGTTTCAATCTTTGATGTCCTATGAGTAGAAGTTGATTAGCAGTAAGAGGAAGAAACTTAACTGTGATTTAAGTGATTTTCGTGCTGATCATGTGTTTTCCTGGCCAAGAATGGTGACAAATGAGAAACTGAACACATCAGTATCCTCTGATGCACTTGAAGTCTGTGATGACATGGCCTTATCTAAAACAGCACCAAGTAGCTTTCCTAAATTAACTATTATGTTGAGTGATAACACTGTATATACCACTCCCCCCAATGAGATCGGTAACCAGGTGAATACTAACCAAGGAGGGATGACTCCAGCTATGACTAGTACTGTTGAGCAACCGGCAGTTAGAAGGAAAACTGCTATTGCTTCGATGGGGCATAGTATTCCAACTCCTGCCACAGCCCATCAAAACACATGGGTCCAGGAGTGGCCCTAGGTCAACTGGCACTCTAGGCAAAAGGGCTCCATGACACCCCCCCACCACACTACCTGGTGCCTCCATCCTGGTCTACTTACACCAAATAAATACTGGAAAAGTACCCCTGTTAGACCGGCACCCTAGGCGGCCACCTAGTTGGCCTATGCCTAAGGCCAGCTATGCATGTGTCGGGTGACCGCTCATGCAGTTGAGGGAGGGGGAAGTGGAAGAAGAGGCACAAAGGAAAGGAGAACAATGGTTTGAAGAGAATGTGGCTCATGAGAGACGAACGCTGATACAAAATGTATCTACAAAGGTACTGTCTGAGGCAGAAGTTTCCATTTTGAGTAAAGGTTTTTCTTTCATTCCATCACAAGGTTGTGATGTGGTGGATGTTATTTTTGATTTGAAACTGTTTGCACAAAATATTATGTTGAAGTTACAGTTTGGAGAGACTGGTTCTGACAAGAATATTTTATTTTGTGAACCTAGTACATTTGTTCCTGTCAATAATTCTACACTAGAAGTGTTTTTGAGAATGTGTGAATCTGATATTTATAATGAGTTACAGAAAGGTAAAACTGGTTGAAGGTTTGTTAATTTGTCTCCAAAAGAGTGGTGCGTTTTACACTCCCTTATGAATGAATGAATGAAATATTGTGATAAAATCTGCTGACAAGGGAGGCATGGGGGTTGTTATGAACCATTAATTTTATTATAATAGCTTGAATGCTATGTTATCTGATAGTGAAACTTATAAATATATTTCTAAGGTTGAGTTATATGGTTTTATTAGCAGTGTTCATGATTTGCTCCATAATGCTAAGTTAGAAGGAGCTATTCCTGATGATTTGTGCAGGTACCTAAAAGTTGAAAGTCTTGTTCTGTTATTTCAGGGTTTACCCAAGATTCATGAAAACATGAGCCATCCTCCATTTAGATGTATAGTTGCTGGGGGGGGGCTCACTTAACCTATGTTCATTTATCTAAAGAAAAAGTTGAGACTGATTTTGGGCACTTATGCCTTTGTGTTAAAAGATACACAGCAATTTATTTTTGATTTGTATGAGTTTTCCAAGGATGATGTGTTTCCATCTAGTAACAATTTGGTAACACTTGATGTTGTATCACTATTCACAGTGATACTTAACCATCAAGGTATTTTATTGGGTAAAGATTTTATTGAAATGTGAAGTGATCTGGATGTTAGACAGATTGAGTTCATTGAATTTCTACTTGAGATGGTTTTAGAGAATAACATTTTTCACATTCGACAATAGATATTACCATAAGAGGCATAGCATAGCTATGGGTACACCAATAGCTACACCAATGCTGTGATGGTCATATGGGAATGCAAGTTTCTAGTGAGTTTGAGATGGTGGGGTCATCAAATAAAATTTTACCGACAGTTTGTGGATGACCTTTTTATGGTTTAGACTGGCATCATAGTGGAATTAGATTAATTCATTTGCTATTTTCATTCCACTACAGATTTTTTGCGATCCATTGCCACTAAGTCCCATACTGAGATACCCTATTTGGACGTTATGGTGAAGAGGGAGCCTGGTAGTAATAGACTTATTACAAGCATTTATAGGAAGGATTGTTACAAACAGAGTTTTGTCCATCATAGCAGTATGCATCCTAACCATGTGTTTGCGAATGTGTTGAAGGGACAAATGTTAAGGGCCTCTAGGCTACATGTTAAAGACCAGGATTTTGAGGAATTTATCATGAAATTGAAGGATGATTTTGAAGCTAGGGGATATAAGGGGACTGAGATAGCTAAGGGTATGTGTGGTGCCCACCAGCTTAGGAAGAGTGTTGGGAGACCCTATTTTATGATCCCCACCCGGGACCCACACAGACAAGTTAGAAGGGACAATATTTTAAGAGTCCCTATGACTTTTTCCAGCAAGATAAATAAGGTCACTGATGTAATTAAAAAGAAGTGGCTTATTTTAATATCTGATTCATCTGTTGAAGTATTAGTTGGCACATCTCCTAAGTTTTATTACAGGAATATGGCAAATTTAAAGAAGTTGTGTTATCCAGATAAGTTGGGCTATAGGCAATGGGGAGACGGTACCAAAAAGTCTGACACTTGTAATTTTTGTCAGTATGTTAGAGAAGGTAATGAGTTTGTTCATTCACAGACAGGGAAGAAATATTTTAAATGTTATGGCTAACTGTGACACCATGAATATTGTTTACTTGGCCACCTGCGAGAAATGCAGCTCATTTTATGTTGTCAAAACTAACTGTTGGTTTCATGACTGTATTATGGATCATATCTATTGTATAAATAAAGGTAACACTGTGAATGCTGTAGCTAATCATGTTCAGATACAAGATAATGTACATAGGATTTCTTTCAATGTGTTAAATGTTATATATGAGAATGCTAGGTTGGGTAACATTGAAAATGAAACAGAAAGATGTGAAGCAAGATGGATAGCCAAACTGTGTTCTCATATGGGGTTAGGCTTAAATGTATTTTTTTTTGTTTGAAACCTGTTTTAAAAGCCTGAAGGAAATGGAAAAAGTAATGTCTATTTCCTTTTGCTGGGTTCACTTTTTTTTAGTGAGTTCAGCTTTAACTATTTAATAGTTTTATTAGTTTTAGTTTTTGATTGGTCAGTGTATTATGACAGTGTTATATAAATGTTTAGTAAAGATGTTGTTTCATTAGGGTCTGAAAAGGCTGTGATTCCATAGGGAAAGCACTTACCAGTTTGTATATGCATTAAACTTGGATTTATTTGCCTGCTGTTTGCTTCCTATTTTACCTGTGGATATTTTGAACTGTGACTGCTGTGTTTCCACACTTGGATTTATTTCCCTGCTGCCTGCTGTGTGCTACCTATTTTACCTGTGGATATTTTGAACTGTGACTGCTGTGTTTCCACACTTGGATTTATTTCCCTGCTGCCTGCTGTGTGCTGCCTATTTTACCTGTGGATATTTTGAACTGTGACTGCTGTGTTTCCACACTTGGGTTTATTTACCTGCTGTCTGCTGTGTGCTGCCTATTTTGCCTGTGGATATTTTGAGCTGTGACTGCTGTGTTTCCACACTTGGATTTATTTACCTGCTGTTTGCTGCCTATTTTACCTGTGGATATTTTGAACCGTGACTGCTGTGTTTCCACACACAGATTTATTTCCCTGCTGCCTGCTGTGTGCTGCCTATTTTGCCTGTGGATATTTTGAACTGTGACTGCTGCGTTTCCACACTTGGATTTATTTCCCTACTGCCTGCTGTGTGCTGCCTATTTTGCCTGTGGATATTTTGAGCTGTGACTGCTGTGTTTCCACACTTGGATTTATTTACCTGCTGCCTGCTGTTTGCTGCCTATTTTACTTGTGGATATTTTGAGCTGTGACTGCTGTGTTTCCACACTTGGATTTATTTACCTGCTGCCTGCTGTTTGCTGCCTATTTTACCTGTGGATATTTTGAACTGTGACTGGAGTGTTTCCAAACTTGAATTTATTTCCCTGCTGCCTGCTGTGTGTTGCCTATTTTGCCTGTGGATATTTTGAGCTGTGACTGATGTGTTTCCACACTTGGATTTATTTCCCTGCTGCCTGCTGTGTGCTGCCTATTTTGCTTGCGAATATTTTGAGCTGTGACTGCTGTATTTCCACACTTGGATTTATTTCCCTGCTGCCTGCTGTGTGCTGCCTATTTTACTTGTGGATATTCTGAGCTGTGACTGCTGTGTTTCCACACTTGGATTTATTTTCCTGCTGCCTGCTGTTTGTGGCCTACTTTACCTGTGGATATTTTGAACTGTGACTGCTGTGTTTCCACACTTGGATTTATTTCCCTGCTGCCTGCTGTTTGCTGCCTATTTTACCTGTGGATATTTTGAGCTGTGACTACTGTGTTTCCACACTGGTGCTTCTCTCTTTACTTAGTTTGGATTTCTGGCTACTAGTGTGGTTTGTCTGCTGGTAGAATTTTTGTGTTTTATATTTCATGTCATTATGTTTATGAGTCTTAAGAATTCCATTAATCTATATATCTAAGACCAAAGCCTATCATCTTTAAAAATCTTAAATATTAATTTTCTTATATATCTATAATGTGATAAGTGTAACCTTAGTGATCTATATCTGCTCATATATTTTAGGTCTTTCATAGATAATAATTGCTTTGTGAACCTTCTTTGAACATTGGTAATATTTGACTGAGTAGTACAGCATACAAAAAAACATTATTATTATACTCCGTCAATAATTTTGGAAGCCAGAGACAGTTAGGGTACAGTATAGTTTAGCTTTGGTTAATAGTAGTTAAGGTCTAGTTTAGCTGAACACTAGTATTTCCTATGTCATCTGTCCTTCCAAAGTTTTTATTTTTCACTTCTTGTGCAATAATAGTTCTCCTTGCATAATTAATTTCAAGTAAAACACTTAATTTTATTTATTCTAATAATATTTATTCTTGAATTTTAAATGCCTGTGACTGGTGATTTTTTTTATTAGCTCAAGGGTATGTGTGTCCTTCTTGGTTATATACAGGTAACTGTGAGCATCCACCCTTCAAACTGTTACTGCTCATTCTATTGCTGCCATTCAAATAGTCGACAACGGAGTATATTAAGGGTAGTGATTTGTGTTCTTGGTTTGCCAAAGTAATTTGAATGGAAGCAACATATCCTAAAGACAGGTAAGGGGATGTTACTTGGGAGATATCAGTATCCCTCCTGGAAAATACTGTGTGTGTGTGTGTGTGTGTGTGTGTGTGTGTGTGTGTGTGTGTGTGTGTGTGTGTGTGTGTGTGTGTGTGTATCTATGTGCATTTGCACATGCACACCCAAAATAATCTTGATCAAGTGTCAATTGCTGCAGGTAAGACTGCACTGGAAGGCACTTGGTTTAGTCTGTGGTGATTAAAATCATGGATGGGCAGTGATTTCATCTTTCATCTGTAGCTGTATCCTAGAATGCTTGTTTGTGTGTGAAAAGTGTCACTTTGTAAGACAGCAGTTCATATTTTTTGCATATACTTAAGATCAATTGCCCTTTCTAAATTACAAATACCAGTAGTGAGAGATTCAAATCCCATATTGCTGGTTCCATTGTACAGTAAATATTAATGGTAATGGTACAATATTTAAAGCTTGCAGTCCCCTGTGTCTCACAAATATCAATTCCTACCATGGATTGCACTGGATGATTGATCATTTTATCCTTGGGAATCTAGTGGAATGTTTGATGCATAGACACGCAAGTGATGTTATCAGAAAAGTGGTATTATTGTATAAAAAGGTTCAGCTGCTGTCCAAAGGTCCAACTCCAGAAAAAGAAGACTGAATATTAGGAAAAAACAAGATAGGACCACCACAAAATGAAACATAAAACAAAATTTATTACATATAAATAAGCGCTTTCACGTGCTGCCAGGGCAAGCTTCTTCAGATTTCATCAAGCCATTCAAACTTCATGCTATATATACACTCCATATTAATTCAATTAAAATCAATTAAACAAAATTGAACCTCATTATAGCATAATTGATCACTCATTAGATAGTCAGTACTGCATCACATCAATATAAAGCTGAATTAGCATCACTAAATAAAGCCAATAAAACTGTCTGAAAATTAACTATAGAGCAACATTAGCTATACATTTGTATAGCCATTACCAATGAAACCTTTTAGCATTAGGAATGGTATATATAGGGATAAATATAAATGGTAACCTTCCCTTGCACTAAATGCACCATATAACATAAGAATTCTATACTGCCTATAATATATCCAAATAAATAAATAAATATATTATATTATAAAGCCACAGTCAACTTAGTTGACTGTTGGTAAATGTAACAATCTATAATCTATTTAACAATAAATAAAAATAAAAAGAAAGTGGTATTATGGTGTAGAAAATCATCAGGAAAGAGAAGTATATAGCGTTGGTTAGCATGGATGCTTACCAAAAGCTAATAAATTGGTGCTTCCTTTGGCATGATATAGGAGATGTTGGTTATGAGTATAATGTTTATTCAGGTATTGGGTCTATATGAAGGCCCAATAGCCCTAGTGAACGGTGGGTAGACATACATAGCACTTAGCATTTTTTACAAGGATGCACATATTCCTCTTATTTTCTTATTTGCTGTATTGATTCTAGATCCCTTTTCAATTAAAATGTAGGAAAAATGGCTAAATCGAGCATAAGGGTCTAGCAAATATAAAGTATCATAAAGTATTTATGCTGATGACATGCTCAAATTTCTGAGAAAATCTAAAGTTGACATTGATGAGACAATGAAGTCTGAATTCTCTGTGTGGCTACAATGAAGCAAGGGGAGCAAACTATAAGCATACAAAGTGTGAGCACATTTGTTTGACAAATGTATTATTAATAATAAAGCAGCAGCTGACACCTATGTTATTACATGTAATCTAGACTTTGACATTTATGATAGTGGGGAAATATGCATGTATGATCATTCGGAAAAGACTAGGTGGAAGTTGAATGTATTGTATGGTAATCAAAGTAATACCAGTCTAGGGAAAACTGCATTTGGAGGACTGTAAAAACAGCATCACAGGTAGGAGTACTGGGGACTAGGTTTGTACTTAGAAAAGGTGGAAATTTCCTCAGTGGAAATGGATATGCTGAGTAATGGAGATTGCTAGGAGCTGTGCTGTAAGGATAGAAAGATAAGCAAACAAACCTACAGAACAAGTGCATATAGTTTTGATGTTGGGAGTGGTTGCAGAAGATATGTCTATCTGGTGAGGTGGTGAACAGTCTAGCTGCTGAGAAGGTGGAACAAACCCTTGTGGCATGAGGAACATTACACCCTAGGATGGGAAGAGGTTGAGGTACCCTGATTAGTCTTACACTGGAATAGGGCTACACTCCCAAGCTAGTTGATGAGGAATATAATTTCCTACTTGCACATTATTTTAGGGCCAGACACGTGGAAATGGTATTGGGAATGGTGTTACCACCGGCATGTATTTAGAAGCGGAGTACAATGATAAATTGCTTAAGAAGTTTTAAATAGATGGCAAAGTCAAAAGCAGGTTTTATAAGATACTTGGGAAAGCAAGAAAGTGGAAACATAACAACTTAAGGATGTATAGCAGAAAAAAATGTAGGTTTACACTTGGGAAAATGTGAGCAAAATATATAGGAGGACAGAGGCCTAAGTCTGCATCCCAGTACTGAAACATTTTCAAATGGAAGATAGAAATGTAGATTTTTCTGGATAGTTTTATTCACAGAACTGGGTTGGTTGGACCTGGGAATACTGATGGAAGTCCATTAAGGGGTATGCCATTTTAGTACACATTCTGCATGCAAGTCCAAATTCAGCAGATGTTTCTCAACAGGTACCAGCTCAGAGGTGGGGATGTCAAGATCATGTAGTTATATGGTTCTGGGAATTCCCACAGTATGAGTAAAATTGCATAAGGTAGATGTTTAGAATAACATGCTCCTCATATTGGAGGGAAGGAAGGAAGCAGAACATGACGAGGTCTACAGGAAGGTTACCGAATAGGCAAGAATGGGTGACGGAGATAGAAGTATAGAAGGAAGATACTCATGTCAAAGATAGGAGGTCAGAGGACCTGAAAAGACAGAGATGGGCAATGAAGTATGTGTGTGGGTGGGATGGAACAAGTGAAGAAACTGTCTTGTATATCCTGGTCAGGAAAAGGAAGTAAGTAGAAGGGACAGAATGTAAACCAGGTGTGTAGGGTGTTGGGAGGATCTTGATATAAATTTAATGGTCATTGTTTGGATTACAAGCTCAAACCCCACCAGAGGGACAATTCAGAAGCTTGACATAAGAAAGACCTGGTACAGATATAGTTGCAGAACTACTCATCAACAGCCTGCTTGAATTATACTATCCTCCCTACATGTCTGACATGAAGTAGTAAGGAATTCCACAGTACACTAGCCCTAAAATGAAAGAAAAAAGACAGAAGGTGTGTATTGGACCTAGGCAATGATAGCAGTCATCCACTATTTCTATTAAAAGAAAAGTGATTTAAAAAACAAATACCCAATGGCAGCTAACAGCTCATTCATCAAATATTTATAAATCAAATTTAGACCCACCCATATTATAGCAATAACCCACGCCTGGGTGTGGGTAATGCTAAATTTACCCACGGTTGGCGTGGTTTGGTCCCGAGTGCCCGAGGACCAAACAAAGCCAACCGTGGTAATTAGCATTACCCACACCCAGAAGTGGTTATTGCTATTACTATGACATTATTTAAGAAAAGAGACTGTTACTTTTCTTAAATAATGGCATAGTATAATGCCTGTTTACTGCCCTTCCGCAGATGTCTGGCATCCGCGGCAGTTCTGATGTACTGGCGCCTGCGCAGTACATCAGAACTGTGGAGAAAGCAAGATCTCCGTTGCTTTTTAGCTATGTTAAATGAGTTTAACATGGCGAGACAGTTAAAATAAGCAACGGACATCTCCGTTGCTTTTTAAACTGTCTCGCCATGTTAAACTCATTTAACATAGCACTAAAAGCAACGGAGATCTTGCTTTCCGTTTTTAAACACTGTCTCGCTATGTTAAATGGGTTTAACATAGCGAGACAGTTTTAAATAAGCAACGGAGATCTCCGTTGCTTATTTAAACTGTCTCGCTATGTTAAACCCATTTAACATAGCGACAGTGTTTAAAATCGAGCTATACTAATGGAAAAAGTCCGCGACCGGACCTTTTTTCATTAGTATAACTCGATTTACAACGGGCACGCTGGCCAATCAGCGTGCACGTTTTGGGGGGATCATGGTATAATAACTTATAGCCAACACAGTAAAGCAAAATATGTTTGTCTTTCCCTATATGAGCAGTCACCGACTCCCACAGTCATTCTTGTGAGGGTCTTCTGTACCTTTTCTAGTCTCATAATCTGAGAAGAGCTGTATACATAAAAGGACCAACAATACTCTATAAAAGGCATCATAGCAGTTTTGTAAAGTGAAAGCAAAACCCTAGTGTTGCAGTCTGGTAAATAGAATTTTATACTACTTAAAAGCCCATAGCACCTTCTCATAACACACATCAGGTGTTCATTAAAACTCAAGTCAGAATCCACCATAAAACCCAGATCCTTCATCCAACAAGCTTTAGAGAGTAACTGAGAGTCAAGTGCATATGGGCACCCAAGGGTGATTTTACCAAAGTGCATGATTCTGTATTTCATGGCATTAAACTGCATACACTTGGAGTTAGACCACTGCAATAATGAATGGTCATGGTTACAAAATGAAATGAAACAGAGATAAAGGCAGCATTAGATATGGCTGTTTGTTAAAATTAAAGTAGACCAAAAGCAGATGTGAGGATATTCTTTATCTTCTTTGCAGGGGGAGTGGTAGAATCATAGGATTATTAGCCAAAACTGATAGCCAAATGTAAAACTACAGAAAGTTCAAGACTCAAATGGAAAGAAGAAAAAGAAGAAAATGAGAGAGGGGAAAATAGATAAGCATGATATTTGTAACTAGTTGCACTTTTAGATATATTCATAGGGCAGCAACCTCCTTTCACCAACAACAGCATATTTAGTCAGTGAAAAATGTGCAGGAACATACTGAAATGAGCTTCCATATTTATTTGTACTGGTATTTGATATGAACTGTCCTAATCAATAGCTTTGCAACAGTTAATTTCTGAAACTGTAGCCTTAAGCTGAATGTATCCATCACAAAATGTATCATGCATTTATCCAATTTCATATAAATAATTTAGTACTTTAAGTAATGGTTATACATTTATTCAGTAATTTTCAGATTAGGTAATGGGTATATATTTATTCCATAATTCTTCAGACTTAAGCTTTTCATTTTGCAGGTTTCATATTTTCTTATGTCAAGCTTCTTGTACTTCTTGTTGACTACTTTTGATGTTGTTTAAAATAAGCTAAATCACTAATTATTTTCTGAAAAGAATATCAGGACAGTAACTAAGGTGGGGCAAAGGGGTGGCGGCCCTGGGTATGAGCTGTTAGGAGCATGATCAGCAGTTTTGAAGAGTTGTTTAGCGGGCATAAGCATGGTACCAGAATTAATTTAAGCAGTCATGACCGATATTATGACTGCTTAAATGAATGTGTTTAGTAGCTTTATGTGTCAGTAACTTTACAGTGGAGCTTGGTCCTCAACATTTGATTTGGGGTAAGAACTGCCCAGAGCATTAGCTAACCTGGCTATGGCTCTGAAGAATATTTAGCAATAGCAGTGGGACCTGAAATGGTATCATAGACAATTATTGCATAATGCAATGCGAATTAGTGGCCATGCGAAGGGTGCAGGGGATTTAAATACAATGCACAATGCATGCCTTCTTTGCTAGGAGCCATCTTGCAAAACAGACTCTTGGCTATTAACATTGTGCTACTGTATGAATCACAACCTGCATTATTCTGTTTAAGGATTATGACATATTACAAGAGTAACATAGCATTGTTTTATCATTATTAAAGTTAAAGCTATAGAAATGCTTTCTTCAGCCAGAGACATTGAGCAGAGACTGTTAGATTTTGCATTTTGTTTACATTTTTCCAATCATTTTCAGCACAACCATACTGATGAGCACAATTAACTTTAAATACCTGCAGTCTGAAAATGATCTACATTTGTAGAACTGAGTTTTATAACAGGAAACAAAAAATGCCACTTAATGAATCACAGCTGTTTCATAAAATTAGTTATGATGCTTCAAATGTAACTACATTTTAAATTTTCAGTTTAAATGTACCAAATTATATTTGCCTTCAACAATTGTGCCTAATAAAGTAAAAACATGAAATATAACAATAAACTACAATAATTTAAAATGCAGTTTTCCTTTTAAATAACCTTTTTCTGGTAACTTATCAGCATCACCCATGGGACTGAACTCCATTTCTGGTTGCGTGCCATCCAGTTAAAGGATAGCTTTACATTTATGGTAATTATTTACTACGCAGTTTCTTTATACTCTACATTGTTTTTAATGTGCTCAGATATCAGGCATTCATACTAAATTGATACAAAATAATTACTTCTGAAAGAGAAAAAAATAAAGTCAGAGCTGTAGCTAGGCTGTTGGGTACTCTGGGTAATTCCCCCAGGGTACCAGAGTACCAAAGGGAATAAAATGTTTTCAAAGAAATTTAAGCTGCTAAGGACAGAAAAATGCTTCTTAGTTTCCTTCTCATACTAGAGGAAGTAGGGAAAAACACTAATGCCTTCCATAATGTGAACTACTGCAAAAGCCCCTTGATACTGGGCATTGCAACCTGGGCCTAGAAGGATAGTGAAATCTTGCCTTAAATCAGTAGGTCCAATCAGCTTACAAACTATTCATTCTTCATTGAAACCATTGTTAAAAAGGGTCCTGATAACCTTAATCCTTAAAAGGTGAATTTTGTTGCAAGGAAATTTAGTAAACCATAGCAAGGAGGTCTTCACAGTTCATTGGTCTCATAGAAGGCTCTTGATATTTAAGCATCTGCATTCATAACTGGCGATCACAGCTGCTTAAATACTTTCACCGGTATTGACATTTCTGTGGGGACAGATTGGTAGCTGATTGTTGCTTACACTAAAGTGCCTATCACCCCCCAACTGACTGCACTCAAGATATCTGACCCTCTTAGTCCACCCTTACTATGGTTCTACTCAAAATGCATTAACTGTAGCCTTGAGATTAATGGAGTCACTACCTTTACTAGATGCTGGTTTCAGTATGTAGCAGGCTTTTGCAGTGATGATTCAGTTGGTGTGATGATTAGGACCTGGTTGATACCATCCTCTAAAAATATTGCAGTTTCATGAGATCCTGATAGCAATGCTGCAGTATTTACATACTCCGGAACTAGTTAAATACATATCTCTTTGAGGCTTACCAACTGCCAAATGATATATCCCCAAACCAGATGAATCGTTACTTTCATAGATAAAATGAGTAGCATCTGAAGTTATTACACTTAAAATGTATCTGTCAAACTTACAAAAACATTTGTATTGCCCTATATTACCTTCATGAGAGTCTAACCATTTGCAGATCTAGAAAGGTGGTGGTGCTTTTATTGCCTGTGAGGAAGAGGGCACCATTGTTGCAGCTCCTGTTTATAGCCAGGCAGTCTGCATTTGAAAATGACTGTTCTAATACTCACATGGGTGTAAGTGTATATCAGACTGCTAGTGGTAATGAGACTGCACAGAGTTTATCTAACTCCACAAAATTGATTGGAAAGCAGCAGTATCCTACTTATATACCATTCCTTACTATATTCTGCCAGTGAGTGATGCCTATATGTTCAACCCCCTCCTCAGAGAAAATATTCGAACAGAAATTTTCATCCTTCTGCTTTGAATAGATAAACATGGGTTAATACCGCTCAACACTCATGGATTTTTAGGGGCAACACTGAATTTTGGATCAAATTTTTCTCTGTCCCTCCTAATCCCATGTAAAATGGCAATTCAAGGAGAAAAATGATGGATTACACTTAATAGATAATGGCAATAATTAGAGCTTATTTTATTTCAGAAAATGTGTGTTAATTAACATTGTCTTATTTAGTTATCTTCTGAAGTTAATAATACTAATATTTTAAAAAGTGTTCCTGATTATTTCTGGATTTGTCCATGATTCTAAAGGTAAGAGGTTATATGAAATAATATTCAATGAGAAGATTCCACCATCCCATAATTCATGCATGAATTTTTTCCTAAATTTGTTGCACCTTTTTATAAAATTGAAACTGTTACTTGGGTTATACAACTTTGTTAAATTACTACTCCAACAGTATTCTGAATGCAGTCAAATGCAGTGAACTGTTATAATTAGTAATTTACCGGAAGCAGACGTGGTTATCAATGTTTTTTGGAGATCATAAAATACATTATCCCAGTGAAACTGAGTATACAGAGCATAAGCTTCAGAAGTCAAGAAGCAACAGAAGAAGGTTGTGTTGCTCTGAATGAGGACTGTCTCTAATTGTGTCAATAAATTAAGAACATCTGTTATTAGGACTATAAATTTAGATGTTTACAATTAATAAAGCCACTGACAATAGATTATATGTAGCAATAAATTAAAAATCTGCATAATTGTTGTTGCAAATCAAAAAAGTATAGGATGTAAAACCCAAAGTAATAGACAATCCCCGGGATTCATAAAGCTCGGCGCAAGGCCGGCGTTAGGCTTGCGCCGACCGTGTGGCATGAAGATGGCGCAGTAGTGCCAAATGCATATTAATGAAGGCGCTGCCGCCACAGCCACATGCATAGGAAACGAGCGCGAGTGCATAGGGCATGTCGAAGTGCCGCACGGAGGCGTGGAAATGTCAGCTGTCGACGTGCAACCTAAAATGCTTGCATATAACAATTTGCAAGCAATAGTAATCACATCTGTCAGTGTCCGTGGATACTGAAACGTATGCAAAGCATGCAAGACAGTTCCTGTGAACACAAAATGAAGAAGCAAACACAAATGCATGGTAGGGAATAACGGGTCCCTATCCCTCGAACAAATGACATTGAAAACCATGTGCCCGTAGTCCAACGCAGTGTAGATAGTTATACCAAGTGGAAGTGAAACGCATCATGTTAGTGCGCCGCCAATAGGTACATCCAGCCCAATGGTCAGGGTCACCAGCTGACCCATATTGTGAGGGAGAGCACACAGCTGGGCAGATGTGTCCATAACAAAATCAATGATAAATGTAAATATCTAGCGACCGTATGACAGAATTATATCCCACAACGCATGTAATAGTCACATACAATAGGTATGTCCATATTTAACATACCATATGTGACAGGAAATAGAATAAGCATGTAAACGAAACAGAAGGAGCATATAAACTGCTACAACAATAAGGCAACATGTAGGCTTAAAGGAACAGTATTATCCGTAGCGTTGACTGTGGGTACGTGTTGTCCAGTACAATCAGATATGTGTCCAGAATATATCCCATCCTGGACATAGGAAAAGGTGGCATCCTACCAATGATCAGAACAGTCGGCCAAAATCTGCACATCTGCGGTCCAAGCCGTACTTGTCAGGATGTGTCACAGTTGAACGGGTATTACCCGGGTGTACCAACCATGTCATGAAAGTTAAGTATGGGCGTGTACCTATGTGCGTGATGTATAGCATGTGGAAGGTGAAACATGCCAGGGTAGTCCACACAACCATACAGGTACCTGACATATGTAGTGTATGCAATGTGTTACCTTGACCGTGTCATGGGCCATCAACCAAAGCAGTGATGGATGGAGTGTCAGGAATATGTGTGTGGGGGATGGGTAATGGTATAATCCTCAAAGGCGAGACTGTGTCATATGCAGAATAGGTGAACTGGAGGTGTATGAGGGAGCAGCGGGTGAAGCAGAAAGAAACACAAAGAACATGTATACACATCTGCAATACAACCAGACAGGCCATACTGTAGAACACAATCCCACAAACATATGAATATTAAAATGTGCGATACAAATGTACAGAAATGTCACCGGCACATACCCACAGATTGGTCCTGATGGAACTGGCCAAATCAAATGCAACACACCTGGATGCATAATGGAATACCCAGCATCCCCTCCACAGCACACAACCTGCCCCCATACCTGAACGTCCACCAAATCCAGCCATACTTGGCCTACTAGTTTGGCGCAGCCACATCTACACATAGTGACCACTACTCATATGTAGTAGGCAGTGTCACCCTAGGCAGTTTCAGGATTGCAAACTATGTATCCCTTGCATGTAAAACCCCCAGCACATTTTCGTAACACCAGAAGAATGGTCGGTATTGGTCTTGTTAAATTTTTGGATATCCCTCATGGGATAAGTAACCTGTGTAAACATTAGAATGGGTATCAAGACACGATGTCCAGTCCTGTAGACATCTGGACACAAGTTGGAATGTGCAGTAGTGGTGCACGAGACTGTCCAGCCCTAGATGGTCATGCAGAACCTACTACCCAGGATCAAACACCTGCCCGTGACGCACGTGTCCCGACATGAATAATCGAGAGAATATATTGTACACATTCGCATAGTGGCACATGGAAATAGGGTGATGAAGGCACTGACATAAACAGGATACCCCCTGATCCACTGTGTGAGGGACAGTCACTGTGTGGGTAGGTGTGTCCTGACCAACAATGATACAATGCCAAATGTCCTGTGATTGTAGGAAATAACTATGTACCATACTGCATGTAACAGTTGCCTAAAGCGGTCATGTCAGGATAGAAAATACATAATTCATACAAGAAACAGACTAACAACTAAAGTGCTAAAGGTATAGGCTCACAGCTAGGAAACTAATGAATGTTCTAAACCTGCACTGACCGTGGGTATGTGTTGGCCTAAACAATCTGGTGTCCCCAGAATATATCCCAACCTGTACATATGACAATGTGTCAACCCTACCAATGGTCAGAGCATTCACACAATAACTGGCCAGCCTCTTAATCACTCACAAAGCCAGTGACCTTTGGAGGAAAGGTGTTGAATGAGAATGACTACTTACAACAATGAAGAGTAATAGATGCATTTAACTGCAGAAAATTAGTAGTAATACAAATCTGTCAACACGTTCCAAGTTAATAGTACTAATATGGTAGAAGTGTCCGTGATTGTCCCTGATTTGTCATAGCCTTGTCCCTGTCACTGTAGAAACTAGTCCCCGAGTATCACAGAGGTCCGTACACATATGTACACCAACCAACTGTCACATTTGTTGACAGGACTATTGCATACCTGTAGTGAATTTATAACTGATGTCCAGAATAATATTCATTGTATCTATAAATGAATGAAATAGTCAAATGTGAAGGGAAACACGTGGAACCCCCCCACCCTGTATTATGTAGTGGAACCACTCCCCGCCCTATATTATGTAGCGCCGACCTAATAATGTGGTCAGAGGTGCCCAAACACCTGCATCTGTAAACACAGGTAGAATGTTAAAATCTGGACTAACTCTGTCCATGTGCTACATCTGATATTTGAACAGCACCAGGGCAGTTCTAGTCACCAGTCGGACAAGCCTAAACCCAGACCAGCACATGAACACCCTGACAATCAAACACACGTATGTGCGAGGACTATAAGCGTAGGAGTTCTGAATATCCTTGGAGTGAGTAGACATGCAGCACGGGTCCAGAGCAGTAGGAAACAGGGAATGTCGGAAGTGTAGTACTGCAGTTTTCCCAGCAGGAGAATGGATGCCTGCTGTGTAAGGGAAGCGGTGAGGCATATGTCAGAGTAGCTATGAACCATGGGTATACATATAAATGAGGCAGAACAACAATAGTGTAGTGGTTAGAGCATCCGCCTAACGTAAAGGCATTCCCAGTTCAAGTACGACTATAGCACATATTAATTGTGTAATGAATGCCTCTGTGCTGTAAAGCCAACATTTATACATGTAAAGGTGACCGCGTGTCTCGCATGGGGCCGTTAACTGGATTCCATCAATCAAAGTGGTACTTTCATAAGGAATAAGGCACATGTAATCCCAAAGAAGTGGCAGTAAACATATGTAACTCAGAATAAGTAGATGCAAGTGTGCCTGCGCGGGTGTACGCAGCTTGTAGCATAGCAAATGTATGTTGTCTTGTACAGCTGTAACTTTTATATATATAGATATATGTATATGGATAGATAGATGTGTGTATAGATAAATATCCACAGACATAACAGAAATATGCAATTATATATATATATATATATATATATATATATATATATATATATATATATATATATATATATATATATATATATATGTAATGAACGCCGAAAGACGAAAGCAAACATAAGGGTTGTGAAGGGAATCTAGAGCAAGTAAGGTATTATAAAGTGCTCGCAGCATATGTCAGATAAAGCTGCACAAGTGTGAGTAGAGCACCGCTATTCACACCAGAGGCAGGGTTATACCAGTGGCCATAACATCGTTGAAGTGCTACGTCAACATTATACACAGACGGAATGTAGTACATGTTGCGACCACCTACACTTGTAACCCGCAAATCGTTCATAATCCATAACACCAGGAAAGGCACGTATGTGCAAATATGAATGGATGGTGAGCCTGTGAATACACGAGGTGGTACAAAATGTGTGTAGGGCCCCAACGCTCTGGAGAGGGCAATGTGTAAAGGTGTGTCATGGCTGCGATATCAGGTGTATAATGGCTGTTATGCATGGAAACTCAACACGGGTGTGCTGGAGAAACTATGGATATGCGATTATGGACACAGGAGTGCTAGGGTATGTTGCGCCGGTTGCAATGGAGTGGCCCGTGGAGGTCAGCTAGTACATAGGTGCGATTCCCAGATAGAGCGTCATCTGCGTGGAGACATGCGTGAATGGGCGTATCGTTGTCGGACGTTGTGCATCAGGGCTGGCAGCCCGGCACGTAAAACCTATACGCCACCCATGAGCGGAACGGAGTTCTGCTGTGACAACCCCAAACTGGGAAAAGCAGAAAGACACAACTACATGCAGACATCAATATGTTGACGTACAATCTCAGTAACACAAACACTCATTCTATTAACATTAATAATATGAATGTGCACAGAAACAAACACAGTAGCAGGAATAACAGGCTGCGCATACGAGTAATAGGTCGAATGACACTGTATCACATCACACTTATCAGCGGCACCCCAGACATGAAAAACGTGCGACATCTGTCCGCTGTATAACGTGCAGTATACTGATCACAAGTTCACCGGAGTGAAGTGTCGGTGTCATAATGACTAAGGCAATAGTATGCTGTTGAAGCAGAGATAAAACCCAATACGCATGTGTAAGTGTCTATGTCCAGGAAATGTATAGGTTAACGGACACACAGATGTATATATAGATAAAAACATACATATATATATATATATATATATATATATATATATATATATATATATATATATATATATATATATATATATATATATATATATATATATTTATATACACATATACATTTATACAGATATATATATATATATATATATATATATATATATATATATATATATATATATATATATATATATATACACACACACACACACACACAAAGATATACTACAGATATATATAGATAGATATATATACACAAACAACAGGTATTGATATATACACATACACACAAAACAAATATATATGTCATTGTAGATATACACATGTACATAACTAGGTTACTTTACAGCAATTAGGGGTAACATATATACAGCCGGGCATATGTGACTGGGAGGTCCAATAAATAAACGTTGTACCCCCCACACCGCCCAGCTAGGCCGGTCAGACATACAGACAGGCAATAAAGATTACTACACTGCTGCTGTCCAAAACACCAGCAGGAAAGTAGCAGTGGGAGAGATCTGCAAGGTCTACACTTTAAACATGGATAACGGTGTCCCTTGCGGGACCCCAAAAATTCAGTGTATGTGTCAACCTGTTGTCATCGATGTGAGCAGGATGTAGGTGTACATGGAACAGTAGGTTGTGCAAGTGTGATAATACATGGGTTGACAAAACGTACGACATGTGTCCCGAGATGGGGAGAGTGGGCAATGTGTAGGGTGTGCTCATACCCCAGCTGCGCTCACAGTAAGTATATGTCATGAGTGCTGTAGAGGGGTGCCAGGTAGGTGGACCATGGGTATGCAATAATGGGCTTAAGTGTGCAGGTGCTGGTTGGCAGAGATGTAGTAGGCCCGCCCAGTGGAAGTCATTAATATTCCTATGTGGGCATAGCAGATGCCTATACGTCCCAAACCTGAAGAGCACATCTACCGGATAGTCTGTAAACCATCGGGGGAATACATAGAGACCAAATCAGTGCCGTGTACCCGATTAGCATGGACGTCCATAGTTATGAATCAGAATGTAACAAAGTCCAACTAAACACTTCCAGAACTAGTGATATTAGGTGGACAGGTGGCGGAATACAGGTAATGACAGATGACAACATGTATGAGTCATAAACGGCATGTACCTCGACAAACGTGAATGAATACATATGCTCTGTGACTGTCAATGTGTCTGGTTAATAGAACCAATCATCTAAATGTGTCCCACAGGGTGTTATGCAGTGTTCCTGATACAGTGTTCATTCTCCCCATTGGTATGTGAGGTCTGCTAGTGACAGAAAGTGCATAATTTGATGACCACCTTAGGTAGATGATAGCATAATAGATGAGGTTCCACACCCATACAACTTTGAGTGACACACCGTCTGGGCAGTTGTGTCCTGCAAAATGAATGTTATGGCACATGGCCTGTGAGTTCGGGAAAGGAGGCCATATATTGTGTGTAGTGGTGTCAGAAATTAATTTGTTGTATCAGAAACAGCTACATGTAATAGGAAACAGTATTAGCAATTATAATGCTACAAGAATAACCTTAACGTATGCAAACCGTGGAAGTAGTCAGTTTACAACTGGCTGTGGGTATGTGTTGCCTTGACACATGTGATAGCTCTACATATAGGATCTATAGGGCCGCCACCATTCTGAATGGCCAAAGTGGGACCTGCTCTGTAGAAATGTCAGACGTACCAGGGCAGAACATACCTACAGCCATGCATAGTACAGCAATATACATATCAGCACAAATCAAAGCGTAGTCTAGCAGCTGTAAAGTTGCTTATGCTACTACATATAACATATCGACGTGTCAGGTATACAAGACCTGTAACAAGCAACCACTACAGACATGTAGAATATGAGAATGTCCCCTAATCAGGACAGTTGCAATGGCTAGAGTATCATCACATGACATATGCCTAATGAGGGACTGTCCCATGCAAAGTGGGAAAGGTGTTATTCCTACAGTCTCCCGTCGTGCAATCTGAAAGGTGGAAAACGTACAGTAGGTATGCGGTAGCATGACTCGCTGGACAGCTGCGTTAACAAAATCATATTCACATGTCAACATTGCAGAGTATCGGTTCCCATGTATCAGGCAGATGGGAGCAGATCGTATGAGGAACACGCATATAATATGATTACGTCACTGGACAGGCCGCCGAGTCCATACAGTCGAACGCCTGCCGTCGCCAAATGGTTAGACATACCCGATACTGTAGTCATGTAGTCCGATGTAATACACATCACAAGGGATCGCACACACCCAGCGTGAGTGACAAATGTAAGCAGAAATGTTGGTGAGCGAGCGGCTGTAAGCGTGTTTGTCTACCAGTATGCCAGTAGTGCACTGTCAAAGAAATGTGGAGTCTAAATGGGTAAAAGGTGCTGTAACCAGAGATCAGCAGTGCTTAACACTGTGCAAACCCATGCACAACTGCTCCCACCTGCTGGAATGTGCCTTACCCAGTCCGTATCCAAAGGCGTCGGTCTGTCCGCAAACAAAGAACCGCCCTATTCACGTGTTGGTAGCAGTACCCTGTGCACATAGCTCATGTGAATTAACAATAGACCATGGCATATGTACAGACAATAGACCACACACACACCATGCAGCGCAGTCATCCAACAGTATAGCAATGTACTGGCAGATATGTCCGGACCACTGGTGTATGCATGCCTGGCCATCCTGTGTTTCAGTGTGTGAGCATGCCCAGTATGACTGTTACGCATGTTGTCGACCGACATTACCATCATACCGTCATGTGTGTGAGCATGCCAAGTATGGACAACTGTATCGCATGTGTCACATGTCCAGATAGTCAGTACTGTGTTGCCGACCCCTCCGTTCTACACAGACAGGTGTCATGCTGTGTCTGCAGGGTAGCTAATGGTCATGTGGCATTGACAGTTGCTACATGTCTGCATAGCGTGGGGGGACATCCAACCGCATCCACAGTCCTACACAGCACCGTGGGTGGTGCACATGACTCTCACATGTGTAGGTTGGATGGGGGCACAGCTGACAGTTGTACACATCTGCCACTACTGTACTGGTATGCCAGGTACTCCATGTCAGTGTGTGGACCTACCTAAATTGCCGGTTGGAGGGATACCAGTGTACGTCAGATCCCAGCGTTAAATACCAGCACAGTGGTGTTGGACGTCCTAGCTTTCACAACCTACATCAAACTGCCTGGCCTGCTGTAGTCTGTGTGTGTCTTTGGGGTTTGGGGTCATTCATTGGGCATATCCATAGGCCATTGTATATCATTTGTCTGTATTGGTCCACACCTGTCCAGCTGCATGGAACGTGTGTGGGCTGTATGGACACACATGATGTTCAGCCCATAATCTGCAGTGGGTTAGGACACCCTGTGTACTACTGGCTACCATTGTGACCCCCGTATGTGCTACAGATGTCATGGTGCCACTATGGACGTGTACTGTCTGCTGCCCTAACAGTCGGCCACCAAAGTCTCTTGTATGCTCACATACATACCATAGCAATGGGTAAATACACATTCTAATACAACTGCCAATTTTTAGGTCGATAGACATACCCTGGGGGTGTTCTGGACCTGAGGATGGTGCTGGAGGGCTGCCTATGTCGGATGCACACAGTGCACCTCCTATACATGGCCGAGCACAGGTAGTGTCATGTTTGGCATCCATTGTACTGTGTGCGGGTCAGAGAGGGGACATCCGTGGGTACCTACTGTGTCAGTGCATATGCCTTGTGTTGCCTCTTTGCCAAGGGCAGGTCATACTGTGCACGGCCTTTCGCCGACTGGGCCCTGCTCAGGTAGTTCCTTCACCAAGTCACACTGTGCCTGTACAGGCCTTGGCAGTGGTGTTGGGCCATGTGGCCCTGCCCCATGCTGTTCCTGCAGCAACTGTTACTGCAGGATCAGAATGTGTAGCATAGCAAATACCATAACAAATTGTGTGCATGTAGCTAGTGAATACTGCAGGGCTCCACTGGATGTGTCCGGATACCAGAACCGTGAACTGAGCATCCCAAACACATGCTCAATTACATGTCTTGCCTGTGCATCCGCCTCATTATGGTGTGAGTGTTCAGGTGTGTGTGCATTGCTGCTGGGTGTCATCAGCCACGACACCAGTGGTTACCCAGCATCCCCCACTAGGACACTGTAGGGGATGTCCATATTGGCAAAGGTGTGGTACAGCTGTGTCAGAAGCCATATATCGGAATCATCATAGCTTCCAGGGCAGACAGCACACACATTCAATCTAATGCCCTGGCCATCGCATATGGCCTAGCTGTTGGAGGGTATGCCCCTGCAGTGACTGTAGGCCCTACCCCACTCACCGGGTGGTGCTTTGATGTGTATGTGTGTGCAGGCTATAGCACCCAGTACCCCAGGGTAGTCATCCATGTGGTTGAAGAGATGCATATTGCTGGTCTACTAATCACGTGTGTTGAGGACATGTACGTGCTCACTAGCATGTGTTGACATGGCGTCTGTGAACTGGTGCAATACTCTGGATGCAGATGCCTGTGAGATCCCCATGATATCCCCAGTTGTGCTGTGTGAGGTACCTGTGGCTAGTATACCCAGGCCAACACATACCGTGGTATCCACTGTGATGGGTTTCCCTCGGCCTGTTTGATGTGTCAGGTGTGGCAGGCACAGGTCAACAAGCCGCTGTAGGAGGTCTCTGTCCACCCCATAGTGCTCCACCATCCCCAGCTCATGTAGCCCCTGGTAAGTCACCCTGGGTCTATAAAGTCTTATGTCACCCCAGTAAGGGATGTTCGGCAGCATACACATCCTCACTGCCCTCAGCCTCCTGCACATGTTGGTCTATGTTGCCTGCTGCAGCCCTTCTCATTTGGTTGGACTGTGTCGTGAAATGTCCCCACAGGTATACACCGGTGGTGTAGAGTGCGGAAGAAACCTGTGTGTATGCTGCTTGCTCACATTACCGTACTGTTCAGGTGCGGGCTGGCCATGTCATCTGCTGATTGTGCTGATCATCACCTGTTTGTGCAGCCTGTACACCCTGACTACCCCACCACTGCTGTTGTCCCTCCCAATGTCACCAGGCAGGTATAGACACACCCCTAGCTTAGGCGTGCTAAGGCAGGAGCACTCCCGAGGCACAGTTCTGCAATGTACGTACAGTATGCCTGACCCCCTCCCATGCTGTCAACTATATTCGAGCCCTGCACCCGGCTAACTACACACATACACTCCAGGTATCTGCATCACACCCTGGGGATAAATGGGATACACTATTGTCAACCTCATCTGCATAGTATAGTCTTCTAATGAATAGTTATATGACCCATACCGAACCTCCAAATTAATAACCACTGCTTAGTGTCACTCAGATCCATACACAACTGGTAACAGGTGCCTTACTATCACCATATTCGATGTCCCATGGTCTTCCCAGCAACAAAATAACCGGTGTCTACACGACTACAACCCGGGACCCTGCACACAACAGACGATGTGCATTACCACTACGCCATGGCAGATATACATACATCCCAGGTTATCACGTACAGATCATCCGGCACAAACATTCAATAGTGCTGATGTCCCCAGACATATATGTTTATATCTATGTCTATCTCTCTATATCTACATATATCATATATATTATTTGTATACATATATACATAGATATACATACACACATATACATGTACACACATATGTAGATATTGCATTTATATCACAACAGCGGACCACATGACAGCAAAGCATTAGACAGGCATGAAAAGGAAACTACATGTGCCACCTGCATCATGTAGTGTTGTTACTATCAAGGCATGTGTGTTCTGTTGCATCACATGGGTCAGACTGTATTAAGGGTAAGAGTAGGGCTGCTGACATTTACTCACCAGACCTATTGGCGAATGTATGTGTTGACAACCCAGTGTCTTGGCAGAATATGCGGGCTGTGGACACTATATAGGTCAGCAACAAAACACACTGAACACATCCCGCAGCTAGCCACCCACAGATACCAACACATAGGGTATAACTGCCAAACACACACACCTGCCATGCCTTGGAATCGAGCACCTACCTGTCTAGTCTACCACACTACAGCATTACGCAGTAACAGAATGCGCTACCGAGTTTCAGCATCACCGCACTCCCAGAGGCATACTTCTAGGTGGATGACATCATCAGCAAAGGCAAAGATGCCGATAGGGAATGTATGGAGAGTGAGCCATCTAAAAGCATTACTCTGTCCCCAGGCAGCTGGAAACACACACACACACACTTGGCAGGGCTGGGAGTCAAACATACACCTAACTACCTTATCACACTACAGCATTACGCAGTTACAGAACGCGCTACCGAGATTACTGGAACACAGCACTCCCAGAGGCATACTTCTAGGTGGATGACATCATCAGCAAAGGCAAAGACGCCGATAGGGAATGTATGGAGAGTGAGCCATCTAAAAGCATTACTCTGTCCCCAGGCAGCTGGAAACACACACACACACACTTGGCAGGGCTGGGAGTCGAACATACACCTAACTACCTTATCACACTACAGCATTACGCAGTTACAGAACACACTACCGAGATTACTGGAACACAGCACTCCCAGAGGCATACTTCTAGGTGGATGACATCATCAGCAAAGGCAAAGACGCCGATAGGGAATGTATGGAGAGTGAGCCATCTAAAAGCATTACTCTGTCCCCAGGCAGCTGGAAACACACACACACACACACTTGGCAGGGCTGGGAGTCGAACATACACCTAACTACCTTATCACACTACAGCATTACGCAGTTACAGAACGCGCTACCGAGATTACTGGAACACAGCACTCCCAGAGGCATACTTCTAGGTGGATGACATCATCAGCAAAGGCAAAGACGCCGATAGGGAATGTATGGAGAGTGAGCCATCTAAAAGCATTACTCTGTCCCCAGGCAGCTGGAAACACACACACACACACACACTTGGCAGGGCTGGGAGTCGAACATACACCTAACTACCTTATCACACTACAGCATTACGCAGTTACAGAACGCTACCGAGATTACTGGAACACAGCACTCCCAGAGGCATACTTCTAGGTGGATGACATCATCAGCAAAGGCAAAGATGCCGATAGGGAATGTATGGAGAGTGAGCAGTCTAAAAGCATATTACTGTCCCAAGGTAGACGTAGACAAACACACGGCAGTGGTGTGAGCGGGACAACTGCCTATCTACAGAGCACTATTACAACACTACATGGATACGAGATGCGCCACAGACAGTACACCCTTCAAGACAGTCCCAGTGTGTTCAATGTAGGAATCCATCCTGATGTGGGGTATGGACATCTGTTGCCTGGATGACCACTATCGCTATACAGGATTTCAATGGTCATGCCCATACACAGAGGCACATAACCGACACAAGGTGTCACTGGGCATGCTCACACACTTAGTAGCACACGTCCGTTTGGAATGTACTGTGTGTCCATCTACACAACGGCATACTGGGCATGCTCACACACTTAGTAGTAGCGAAGGGCTGTCTTGTATGCACACAGATTCTAAACACGGAAGGGCACAGTTTGGAATGTACTGTGTGTCCATCTACACAACGGCGTACTGGGCATGCTCACACACTTAGTAGTAGCGAAGGGCTGTCTTGTATGCACACAGATTCTAAACACGGAAGGGCACAGTGTGTCGATAGTGAACATTGTTAGCACGAATGCTGCACTACATACATCTGACACCGGTCGTCAGTGCTAGCTGTGTAGCGTTCGTGATCACAGCTGACAATCCAGATCCAACAATGGGGAATACGGACATCTCTGCAGTGAGGAACACCTGGCATATGGCACAGTTGTGCACAATAGCACTACCACCGTATACCTCAGATACAGACATGTGGGCCATAAGACCGTGACGGACCGCTCCAGGTGTTACTGTCCCCACGTACATGAAGGCCACTCACATGTACTGACCAGTACACACTCAAGAGCCATCACAGATGTCTCAGGTGCAGATCACAGTGGTAAATGCCGCATTCTACTATGTAGCCCTCAGACATCACCATGTCCTTGGACCAGCAACACACATCCATACATTACTACAACACCATGTTACTCATGACCAGTGGACTGTACATAGGTCTACAGCAACTGTGCAGACTACACATGTACTGACAGGGTTCCATCATGTGGTATGCAATGCAATGATACCACAGTTCATAACCAGGTCGGCTCTACACATAACAGGGGCCCTGGGTCTTACACAGCTGTAACAGATGACTGTCGCTGTACACCAGAAAACACTCATGTTTGGATATGACATACATGTAATCGCAGTGGATATGTACATGGCCCACACACACAACACATATGTACATAGCATAGCTTTTGCTGTCCTCTGTGCAGACAAGTGGCTACAGCAATCACACGCATGCACATGGAAGGTAGGTCCATGGCTGTTGAATGCTAACAGTACATAAGGTAGCAATGTTGACTGAGGTAACATTCCCTCTGTACTAGTTACCCATGACAACCAACATATCATACAACAGTCCATGTGTCATGTATGTCATCACACATGTCCACCAATTGCAATGCATACAAACATGGCTACATGACAGGAATGTAGGACCAACACACATGTACATGTAGTGGTGTGCATGCAGCTACCATGCATGTGCAGTAGCTGATGTATGTCATTCATCTGTGTCTAACTACAACATGCAGTTGCAATGCAGCCCCATCATTGACACCTGTATATGGTGAAATACTGACAGTACGGTAGGATGTACATCAGGTATGGATGGATGTGTGTACATAAAGTGGTGGTCCACCTTTGCAGATGGATGTTTGCTGAAGACAGCTCACAGGTGTGTCACAAGCCATCCTACCATTACATGTGCAAACAGTACGCTATGTTACTGTTACTTGAAGGTGAAGACATACAACCTACACAGCGGTCAGGGTGTTACTGACTGTACATCACTTGACACCTGTAACACTTACGTCCTCCCATGTGCATATAGCAGCACAATTGCCGAAGGTAGCGTTGGTACACATAATGCGGCCAATACAGCTGCATGTCTGTCAGACGTATCATCATATAGCAGGTGTATGATTCACAGTACTGCCATGTGTGTTTGCTTGTGTGACCATATATGCCACGTATGGTGGGGAATACATCCCAATTGTTACACACCCCTGTACACTGTTGTAGAGATCTGTACATACTGCAGTGTAGAAAGCAAGACGTAGGCAGGGGTGGTGTGTGTATCACACACATGTCAGCTATCTGTATGTGAATGACATTTGTGGACTCCACAGTGTGTGTGTGTGTGTGTGTGTGTGTGTGTGTGTGTGTGTGTGTGTGTGTGTGTGTATGTATGTATGGCTGTCTGGTGCATGGAGTGAGGGTGTATGCTACCATACAGAACAGACAGGATCCCTAACCCCTCATGGTGATGCAGTCTACTACCCTGTTGATGCCATCGGTCTCAGCCTTACTGGCTACCTGTACATGTTCATTCTCTGTGTCGCATCATGTGGGTGCACAGTACTGTGAAGGTGATTACCACATAGGCAGGGGTCCTCACCTCAACACTATCAAGTGTGCATTATAGTGTTGTTGACCCCGTGAGTGTGGTCATGTTACTGTGTGTTTCTGTGTATGTCTGTGCGTGTTCTCATCCTGTAATGTGACAGTGTATTACTGCTACACAGTGAGGCCTCATGCTATCAACTGGCCTCTAACGTTGACATCAGCCAGACCGCTGTGTAAACCCCGCACCATGTCACCATACCTGTGATGTGACCCGGTATGGATGTCACGTCTCTAGCCACTGTAGCCTATTAAACAGCTCACATGCTTCTGGATCAGTAGATGTGTGGACATCTGTGGAATGGTAGCCTTTCTAACAGTGAGGTTGAGGCTACGTATAGCATGCTGGTATTGCCATACATGCCTGTGAGTACTCCACATTTACACATGGGAAACTGCAAACACTGCTACTTATTGGCACATGCAAGTAGACCTTAAGGAGGGAAGCAGGGCATCATTACCAACATGCTGTTACTGTTGTTACCAAGACACATACTGTGAACATACAACAATGCACTCTAGCTGCAAACACTGTAACGTAATGGCACATGCAATTAGACCTTAAGGAGGGAAGCAGGGCATAATTACCAACATGCTGTTACTGTTGTTACCAAGACACATACTGTGAACATATAACAATGCATTCTAAACCTGTACTACATGGTATGTCTGGTGCATGTCAACAGTACACAACAAATGTAATATACACTTCTCACTATTCTGTTCACCCTGTGCATCAGACCATATGAGCATGTCCCTGCACCGATGGTGTGGATGACAGGGATGCGGCACAGGCATCATCATATGCACAGGGTGATAATGTTTGCCAGGGGCATAGGCTGCACCAGTGGATGACATCATGTGTGTGGGTTAGGGCCGGTGATCTGATTGGACATGTGTGGTCATTATGCATGTGGGTGTTGCGGTGCCCTACAGATGTTTCTGCTGTGTGCGTGTATGTGTGCACACAGTTCTGCCATGTGTCCAGCCTACACAGGGGTATTATTGACAGCTCCAGATTGTACAGACCAGGATGTACAGCTCACTGTGTCCGCCATGGCCACGTGACCTGTGCCTGCCAGGGGTTGCACGGGCACTACCAGGCAGAGGTACAGATTGGCTACTGTCCGATGACACATGTCCACTGGAACCGTGTCCCCACTGGGAACATCCAGGGCCACGTCCACGTGGCCTGCTGTGTCCTGGTGTGGACAGCGCAGCACCAGCTGCACTGCTACTGCTACCGGCACTGTGGGAGCGGGCATGTGAGGTGGCTCATTCACGTTGACCTGCACCAGGTGGTGTAGCTGGCCTACGTCCACGTGGCCTATGCCTCACTCCTACCAGATGTTCCAGCACAGACAGCTCACGCTCGTGGATTGCCATGCCACGGTCAAGGATTCCAACCATGTCACCCAATCGCCTGTCCAGAACATCAGCGATCTGCTGTTGAGCATTTGCCAATGCCTGGATGTTGTTGTTTAAAGAATGGATAGCAGCCCTCTGAAGCCTCTGCCCTTCTGTGTTCTGCCATTCAGCACATGCCTGTGCCACCATTACAGTCTGGAACATGCGTCTGGTGACACCAGCTGCTGCGCTCTGTCCTGCAGGTGCATGTCTGCCAGAGGTCCTCCTATGAGCAGCACTGGCCACATGCCTGTGTGGCACATCTGCAGTCATTACACTGACACCATGGTGTGGAGACACACCTTCTGTAGCCACCACACGTTCCTGTTCCAAGCTAACACATGCTGACTGTCCTTCCTCTATGGCCACTGGTGATGGGGTATGTGTTGGCATGAGAACTGTGTGCGGGGAAGAGGGGACATAGCTGGGATGGCAACCATTGGCACAGATTCAGCCCCTGACAACCCTGCCTGTACCTCATGCATATGTTCATCACTGCTAGTATCTGTGGGGACACTAACATCAGATGGACCGCAGGAGGGTAACGCACCTACATCACCTGTGAATGCAAAGAAAGACTCTACATTACAATAGACACACAGACACACAGACACACCATGCATGTGATTTGACAGACGGCATGCAGCATGCATGTGATACAGCAGACGGCATGCAGCTCAGACATTAATAGTGGTAGTTAGCATACCTCCCTGGGTTGCACACAACAGCAAGCAGGTGTCATATCAGAAGCCATGCAGTTCACACAATCATGGTAGTAAGCATGCATCCCTGTGATACACCATGTGGACCAGCACAGGTTAACAGTACACATGGCTGATGTGACCTTGACATTGACATGTAGTATGACATGTAATCTGCTGACGTGTGCATTGACATGCATACATGTCTGACACAATGGTGTCCTGACACATGTACAGCGGTGTAATGGGTATCACATTGCAGTGTTGTCTGTATGCCCTACAGATAGAAAGCACTTTTAGCAGATGTGCATGAGCATTGAAGGGTAGTATGAGGCATCTACATTGCTATACAGTGTGAAGTACAGACACTGTGCCATTGCATGGCATCATGAGGCACCTATATTGCTATACAGTGTGTAATACACACACAGTGCATAGCCATGACTGCGTGCATACACATTACATAACTACTGTGGATTGTGACCCACGTCGCTGAGGTGTATACACACTAAACCATGCTGTGTCATGTGACAGGTCACTGGAAGACCTACGGATGACACCCCTGCACAACTACTAAAATGTCTTAGCTGCCTGGCAACCATGTCCACACATGGCAGACTTGTCAATACACCATGTCCCACATGACATTTATGTACCACACACACGAGGTGCATGGCTGACAGTGATGTCCAACAGCAGCAAGGGAAATGTACGGTATCTGTGGCCTGATGTGGTGTCTATGTCTGTGGAAGCTGTACAGGTGACTACTGTCATGCTATGACACAGTCATGATGTTCAACACATCTTATATGGTCGAATTAAGTGACACCTCCACAAGCTGTGCACAGGCTTTTAGGATGTCCAGTGTTCCACATCAACTATATAACCATTCAACAAAGGCTATAGTTGGACCATGTGTGGACAATGTGCAACAGGGTGTATACACATCACATCTACTGTGTGGCTACATGTCTCTGGCCATCCTCCATGGCCATGTGTGAACATGTGTTGGCCAAATGTTTGTGATGGCCATCTATCTCACATGTCTGTGTTGTCCCATATGACATACACCCATAGATGTCAGATACGTCACTGTCCACAGGGTTATGCAGACAAAGGGTTGTATGTTTGGTATGTGGGGTATGTATTATGGGATAGTGAGACAATATTGCAGCCGGAACACTACATGTCTGGGACTTGTCAGATGGCACATCACAATGTGTGCACCCATTGCAGGGGCATATTACACAATGGTGAATCCTGTGGGCTGCCCATATCCCAGCTCACTGTGTGGTACTGTTTGCATACCACACATGTGTTGTTCCAATGTATAGTACATATGCCTACATTGAACAACACCTCCACCATTGTATGCACAGCTGTCCACACATCTAGCAATGACAGATACTGTGGTTTCATGTCGGTGTTTCATTTAGTTTGTATATATTGCACATGGGTAGCCAGTGTGCTTGATGACAGATGCGACCTGTATATCGTGACTGGACCATACATTATGTGTACATGTGTTAACTGGCCACATGGCGAATAGATATATGCATTAACATGCCTGATACTGATAACTGTCTCACCTGCAATGGACTGATGTCTGTGCGGCATGCCAGAGGTACCTGTATAGGGGTGACACAGCAGTTTGAACATTATCCATGACTGTATGACAGCTACAGGGTGCACTGTGCATGTTAACACATTCGCCTGTACAATAGCATATAGTATGCACATGTGTGCATACACAGGGTAGCATACTATAGTATGCGGCATGTGTGTAAACATACCTTGCATATGATGTTACATTACATATTGTACAGTGACACATGCAACTAAATGGGATATAATAGTCATATGTGCAGTAGTGACTTACCAGGCAACTCCAGGCTCAGTGGTTGGGAGACACCCACCTCCACGATGGCAGCTAGTGTTTGTGGATGCTGTTCTGAGGGTGTCCCCAGGCTGGCCAGTAGCTCCTCGGTGTGTGTGAGTGGGGGCTGGGTTGGTGGCCCACCACCTGTTCCACCTTGTTCCCTGGCGATTGCATTGGCACGCTGTTTTGCATGTCATATCAGGTCCATGCAGTGTCTGCGCACCTGCTGGTAGGTGCGGTTATGGCCACCCACATCATTAACCCTCCTGCGTAGTTCCTGCCACAGGTCATCATGCTGCTGGGCATGCTGTGGCACATGGCTGAACAACACCTCATAGTTATCATGGAGGTACGGGATGAGGGCATCATCCTCCAGGTGGCTATACACTGGCAGGCATGAATGAGGCATTATCTGGAAGACATAATGATGGAGACAGGTCACAGTATCACAGAGATGTACAGAGATACAGCTGCACATACATTTGTATTAAATCTAGTACATATGAACAGTTATCTTTGCAAATCGTCATGACACTGACATGACTGACATGTTTGTGTCACACACATGTAACACCCGTTGTGCATTGGATATCATCACCATATATGTGTGTCACCTCATTACATTGCTCATACTCGATGTGAATGCTGTCTTGATGTGGGCATGTCTGTTTGCCTGTACTGGTGTTCTTACCTATCAGCACATGCCTGGATGTGTCCACAGTAATGCTGTTGACCTTGATGCTGTGTATATGTCACATATCAACACATACACTGCCTTAACGGACATGAGCAGTGACAATGCACACATGCGCATGGAAACCTTTACATGCATGTGTTTTGCCATATACATCTACACGGCACTGTACAGCAGTTCAACATCCTGCCACGTATCGCCTGTGTTGCACATGTGATACACATGGGACAATGGCTAGCCGGACGTTATTCGCAGGGATGGTTATCAACTATAGCATGTACGGGCAAGGTTTTCTAGCTGTATCCAACAGCCATTTTGCCACCGCCAGGTGCATCAGTGCCACATTACTGATCCAGACAGTTAATGATACATCTACCATGCGGTCATCGCACCATGTATGACAGAGATGACATGTGCAGCTTTGATGGACAGGGTTGCATGGTATGGCAGGAGTATGTAACATGTATGGCACAGGGATCTGTCCAGCATGTGGCGATCCTTGTAGTAGGATGGTGGCTGTCCATGACGTATGTCTTTCAGATCAGGATATGTACGTGTAGCATGTCCAACATCACAGTGTAGCACATGTCTTTATGCAAGGTAGCCAGCATGCTGCATAGTGGAGGTGAGGATTGTGAAGGCTGGTATCGCCCATCCACGCATGGCCAATACCCTTGAAAGGTGATATGTGATCCGATATTGGTCACCCGAGTGCTGAGTATGCCTGTCCAATGATCTCCATGCTCATGGATGGCACCCTGTCATGACATGGGTGCCTCGTATGACTACCTAATAGGCCTGGAGACATCACCAGCTCAGGGAGGTGAACTGCACAGCACCATCCCTTACACACAGTGTCCATAATGTTGACCGCTGCCTAGGTGGTAGTTAATGGGTACAGGGTTATTCACCTAGCGGTGACAATGCTATTATCAGCTGTCAGATTGTGCACATATGTCACGCACCTCACCCACAAAGCCCATTCTGTATGTTGTCCACAACACTGAGACAGCTATTGCTCCTAGGTCATGGCCATTCACATCCTTACATACGCAGATGCCTCCCATTTGTCTGTGTGGTATGGGCTACAATGAGGGGGGGAGTACAAAACATTAACCCTGTTTTACTGTAGCTGCCACTGGTGTGATATGCACATGTCACTCAGACACCTTTTGTAGTGTTGCTTCTGTCAACAGGCCACTGGTAGACCACTCCTGTGACATACGAAGGTACATCTAGTATACTCAGTGTAGCTGGAACACAGTATGGGTGATGATGTCCTATGACCTGTCACAGGTATGCTATGCAGTGTGAAATCATCCGTACTGTCATCTACATCTGTACTGCTAACATCTACATTGATAAAGGTTCATAGACTTGCAGACCATACTCAGCAGGGTAATAGTGCAGTGCCTCCAATTATGACTGGCGTCTCCGCTTGTGGGTTGCAGTGGGTTTATATTATCCAACACCCTATCTGTATTGCATATTCATGCTCAGCACTTGTTCAGAACATGTAAGCACTTCATGAGCTACTAATTACTATAGCACCCATTCCAACTCATTTCTTACAAGTACACTGTCTGTCCTTACATTTCCAGCTTGCTTACAGTACAACAGCTGTTGTACACACGTAACTCACATATCTTGTGAGACATGGTTGAATATACAGGCATGTCCAAGTGTCACTTACCAGTGTTATTGCCTGTCTATATGATGAATATGGCAAACATGAGGCAATAGAGCAATTGTCTCATGTACACAGTCAATGCTCACCTCCCAACATACGACACTACAGCCTGTGGGAGATGCACATATGTAGCCATGCTGGGGTAATGCTCTCACCAACCCAGACTGAACCTGACATTCATGTGGGGACGTTTAACATTTGCAACACACCCCACTCATCACATAGTCTCACTAGATCTCCACCACCACAGGCCACACATAGTATGACTACAACATTTGCAGAACCTCTCCATACTCTCTGTGTAGGCAACAGAGGCAGCCCCATCACCAAACACAACACCAATTACTTATAGCCCACAGACTCATGTGTGCCCATCAACTACAGCCAATAGGGTGTCATAACATACCCAACACACCGGTCATAGGTGACTCTGTAGGCGGTCACACTGATGTCCCACTCAGCAGGCTACACAAGGCGATAGTCGCTTACATCTGGCTGTCGGGTAACAGGATCCACAACATAACCTATGCACCCATGCCACACCTCACCAGGTATGATTTGACTGTCATTCTCCATGTTAGTGTGACTGCCCTGAGATGTAACTTCCTGGACTACATGTACAGGGACATGCAATAGCTCTCCGGTCTTGTAGCCCAGAAGGTATCGCCCAAGCCCTGAGAAGCATTCTGCATTCATCCAGACTGATACCACTGTACAACGACTGAATGTTTCACTTCAACAGTTGCCTATGCTTCTGCTGTCATTCCACAGGCATCCAGTATCTGTCTGCTTTGAATGACATGGTCAACAAAACACGATGCTTTGGCACAGATGACCTGCACCTGTCAGCCCTGGGAGTACAGATAACATGTAAGGCTCTTGCTGCTCCTATACTGCCTGTCTTGGACAGTTTCCAATAACATTCACCACCAGAACAGGAACAGGCAAGCAAAACCTGGGGTACTGTTACTCAATGCTTGACATCTTCATCTCTAATGCACTCAGGCGAGGCACTCCTTATAATGGACCACTTCGATATCTCTGCAGTGACTGGGACCTGCCTCTAGGCTCCGGAGAGCACACCTGCACTGACAGGTTACACGCAGACCACACCTTTCAGTCATGTAACCAGGACCGGAACACCCACGGCGGAGGTGTGTCCATATTTCACAAGGATGTACACACCTCCAGGCTGGTTCCTTAGCACAATGCATCAGAGGTGATCCACGTGCAACTAACTGTGGCCAGAACTGCTATACACATTGTAACTTGCTACAGATTCAACAACATACCCCACGGTTACCGGCCCTCATTTCTTGGTGTACTGGACAGTAGGGTTCAGACAGGTACTACTGATGTGAGACTGACACTACCCCACACTTAACTGGGATACCTACTCATGTACCGACACATTAGGCCAATGCTTTCTGGGATTCATAACCTCCACTCGGCTGGATCAACCCATACACACCACCACCAAGACCAACAATATCCTAGACATGGACATTACCAACATGTGACTGGTGTTCCACACCTGGGGTTATCCCCTCATTGGTAGTTTCCGAACATATGCTAATCACCCTTGTTATCCACATCCCGGCACCACACCCTTCACGGAATACACAGTACAAGATTTCTACAATGCCTACTTCAGACATCTTATGACAGCGGTAGTAAACATCATGACACCCGTGCAGATGGACAATGCACTTACAAATGCTGAAACATACACCAGTGCACTTCATTAGCACTTACACGACTGCATGGATCATGCTATCCCAAACAGAGCCATGATGGTACCCACCAGATAATGGACGCCACTCTGGGGTCCAGTTCCATGCACATAATGTACAACAGAAGGTGGAGGCTGTTGCAAAGTGGAGTACAATCCCATGGGTGGGGTAGCTCACTGGTCAGCCTCAGTAGGAATCCGGGATCCCTTATCACATCCTCCAAAGCTAGCTACGTAAACATTACTGCGACACATTCCAAGGACTACCACAAAGCATTATGGAGGTATGTCAGTACTCAATGGCAATACCCACATCTGCTCTGACATACGACGGTTAGGCAGGAACATTACAGACCGACTGCTATTGGCAACATCCTGGCAGATAGGTTCAATGCTAACTTTACACCCTCTCACTCCCTACAGGGCCAAAATCCATACAGGAACAATGCAGAGTCCCTGCGGTCACAACTACACAGTTCCAACCTGCACTCTCTAAGGCCTGGAACACAGACTCCATGTGACCGTCCAACATCCCAGGCTGTGATTTACACAAACCTCAGAATGACATGGCTCCCCACTTGGCCACCAGATTCAGTAATAGCCTTGTATCAGACATTGTGGCCCCTGAATGGCACACAGCAACAGTTATCACACTCCACACAGGTGGCACCACAATGAACCACAGGGACTATTGCCCTATACACCTGACTGGACTGTTCTGCAAGGCTATGGGGCACATCATCATGGAAGTCATTCACAGAGACATTGGTGGCCTCCAGACCTTTGATGCCACCCAGGTTGGATTTGTTAGGGCCAGACCATGGCTCCTACACCTGGTGGACTCCTTTGATACAGTTACCAGGGTAGTTGATGATGGTAAGGGGTCCACACAGCCTACATTGTCCTCTCATTGGCTTTCAGCACCATTCTCCATTCTGGTATTGACAACATACACATCCACCTGCACATCGACCCCTACGTCTCGGGATGTTATGCAAAGTGGCTCACGGACAGGACCCACACAATGAGGGTAGCATACCGTGGTACCTACTGTAATTCAGTTACACTTGGCATACCACAGTCCTCGGTCATAGGGCCCCTCATGTTCGGTATATGCTTCCCTGAGGTACAGGCTAGCACAGAGGGACTTTTCCTGAATAGGTTTCCAGATGACTGCAAACAAGGAGCCATGATTGATCCACCAGCTGATACAGACACCCTCCATAAGGGTGTCACTGTG
>NC_056751.1:185983116-185998116 GCF_019279795.1 Protopterus annectens | reverse complement strand
TGGAGTCTGAGTCCTCACTATTGTGTTCTCATTGTGTGAGCTGTGTGTCATTAAGTATTTGCTACTGGATATTGCTCTGACATGTGGATATTAACTGTAGACTACTGTGTGTATAGGACATGTCATTGAGGGCTGCTGTCATGTAGTAATGGCATACCTAGCAGTGTCAGATGTCTACCTGTCAACACATTCACCCTAATGCATAGCCAGCTGGATAGCTGAAGTCTGTCTGTCTGTCCTCTGTACAAATGTGCAGATGTCAGACATTCATCTTGGCTGCTTACAGGCAATACATGATTGACTGACACTGACATGTCTGCCCAGCTGTGTTATGAATGCCACAGCTAGAAATCCCCACCCTGTCCGCAGCACATGCCATGGATACCTAAACTACACTACCACAGTCAATAGAACATGCTTGGGTACAGGTGGCCAAGACAGACACTGACTATGTTATGTAATACATGTTGCATACATATCAGTTGGAGTGCCTCATTAGCCTTCTGCAAGAGGCAACTGGATGATTGGATGTTGCCTTTAACTCTCACTCTGAGGATCACTCCCATTACATCAGTTGATAGATGTCCTGCTGGCAAATGGCAGGTGGCATAATACAACTGTACCAACATCCCCTACTCTTCCCATCTCTCCATGGACAATATCCTGGTACACACCTAGGAACACCTGCACCTATGGACCCCAGTACTGACAGATGTGTCAGTGTGCATTACTGAGAATAACAGTGGCTGTGTGTTTGTAATCCTGTAGTTGATAATACCCTGAGGGCCTTTACACCCACTACACCCCCCCATTGCCATAGTTAGATACTGCTGCTGCTGTAATAGGCATTACATGTACCTTGTTACACTCTTCATCCTATGGGCTACTTGGAGCTTGCAGTACCAGCACAACACTGTTGTACAAATGGGTAGATAGGGATGGGTTATCCTCTGAGTCCTGGCAATTGTGTGTATGTGTGCAAGTGTGTATATTTGTAGGATACAGCAGTCTGAGGCCACATTCTCCAAATACAATACACCTTGCCATACAGTATAAGGGATAGTGATGTTGCTGACCATAGGAGACCCATGACAAAGTATCACCCTACTATCCCTGTGGCATGTGCAATAGATGCATATCCCTGTAGTAGCACTCTTGAGACAGACAATGGGTTGTATTGCAGTTCTGGTCATTGTGTGATAGTGGAAATGTCAGAGTATTATCATAGGTTTCAGTGAGTACAATATCCAATGTGGAGTGTGGGTGCTCGGTATACTGTCTTTACACCATGGTACCCCCAGTACATGTCCCAAGGTCCACTGCATGGGGATCACTGTCACCATCAACAATACAGGTAACTGATTACACTATCCAGCCCAATGATGCATGTGATGTGTGCAACTTATTTGTAACAGAATGGACACACTGACAAGGTAGTTAGCACTGATAAACCCAGGTCTCTCAGATGTGTGGATGACTGTTATGTGTTTGTCAATGTGTATATGACAGTATGTCACACTAGGTATTGTTGATAAACGACCAGTACATCCCCCATTACCATACTGTACAAGGCCTGGTGATGTTCTTCACTTAACAAGTAACCTGGGACACACCTCATCCTAAAAGCTGTGTGGTGTGGTGTGTGCAATTAAGGCCACACACGTTAGTAGCAATAAGTACTTATGTATGGGTTCTACTAGTAGTGCTGCAAGTAAGAGTGTGTATGTATGTGAAGGGATTTACTTTAGTTTGCAGAAAATACATGTCCCAAGAGGTAATCTGTCTGAGAACTGACTGACAAATGCTAACATTTCACAGGATCATCTTGTGGAAATTCATTCCATCAAAACTAGTAGTAGATGTGTAAATGCCCTCTTCCCCACTGTATATCTGTACAGCGATACTGGGGTTGGTATATACAGCTGGGTGTGGATATTGTGGACATAGCCACCATCATTGCGGTTATTGTTGAGTGTATCCCCCTGCTTAGTCAGCTGTAATACTGTAAAGTTTATGTTAACAGGTTAAGTAGTTGTCAATCACACTATCTGCAGTTCTACACCACCCCACCCCCTCCAAAGGTAGGGCTGTGCCACCTACACCAGCACACCTATGTTTACCAAGTTGAGGATTGCACTACATTGGGGAAGGGGACATATACCCTGCCAGTACCATCGTCAATGATGTTAAACTAGCAGTCTGATTATTTCCCAATATGATGTTGTGCCTATTCTGTCTTGGTGGAATTCCATAGGCTAAAATGGGTTCCCTGCAAAAGTGCATACATCCACGTGTACAGTATTCTCTGTGTATTGCATCAAGACCAAAGCCTCTGTGTGTGTGTTATACACAAACATGTGGTGTTAACCATCCAGTAGACTTACCATTGTCCACTGTAGAAGGGCTGCTGATGTCAGCCACCATGCACTTACCTGTATACAGTCCTCAGACCTATCAGGCATGCGGCACATGCACTAACTGTTATACAGACTTGTGACTTGTGTTCAGCTATACCCAGGATATGACACAGTCAAGGTGTCACTACAGTGCCATACCCCCTGTAGGAAACGACAACAGACCAACATCTTGCTGACACATAGACACCTACAACACAAACAGAATACATTATGGAGACCACAATCACTTAGTGTTAATAACAGCTATAATGTATCATGGCTGGACAGCTACAAATCCTGACATGTAAGCATTAAACTTTAGTGCTGAAAACATGTTACACAGCATTACATTGGTACACCGTAGTACAGTCACCCTGTGCATCAGAACCATATTAGCCTGTCCCTGCATCCAGGGGGGTTTGCCAAAGACCTAAGCTGAGCCATTTGTTTGACATCATGTGTATGTGTTAGGGGGTTTCATTATTTATTGGGCTGTGCAGATGTGGTGTGTGTAGGTATGAGGTTGCCCTAGCTGTGATGGTGATGTGTATGTGTGTATGCATGCACACAGTTCTGCCATGTGGTTGCCCTATACAGGGGTTTGTTGGACAGCTGCAGATTATACCTTGCAGGGTGTGCTACTCACCATCTCTTGCCATGGACACGAGAACTGTGCCTGCCAGGGGTTCCACAGGCACTACCAGGTACAAGCCAAGATATGGTACTCTCCCCTGATGATGACATATGTCCTCTTGATCCAGGTCCCTCTTGGGACCTTCCAGGGCCACATGCACGTGGCCTGCTATGCTGTGGCATGGACAGTGCTGGTGCTGGTATTGCCATTACAGGAGTGGCTCTGACTTGTTGCACGTCCACGTCGACCTCCACCTGTTGGTGTTGCTGGCTACATCCACGTGGCCGACAGACTACTCCCACCATATGCTCAAACACAGACATTCCACGGTCGAGGATTCCCACCATCTGACCCAACCATCTATCCAGGACCTCTGCAAAATAATGGTGGGAACCTGTAAGATCATGGATATTGTCAATAACAGCAGAGAGAGTAGCCCTCTGGAGCCTCAGACCCCATCTGGTATAACATTCCATAAATGCCTGCACCTCTATGGCAGCCTGAAACATGCATCTGGTGATACCAGCTGTGGCACTTCTGCCAGGGGCATGATGACCAGCAGCCCTCCTACGAGCACCCCTGTACATCTGCCTGTGTGGTACCTTGCCGGCCATCTGGCTATAGCTGCTGTGTCCAGACACACTTGCCATAGTCACCACACTGTCTTGCCCCATGCCACCACCCACCAACTGTCCCTAATCTATGGCCACTGGTGATGGGGTATGTATAGGCAATGTGACTGTGTGTGGGGATGGGATAGATAACAGTTGGATGGCAAACGATGGCACAGCTTCAGCCCCTGACAACCATGCCTGTGCCTCACCACACCTATCATTATTGTCAGAGTCTGTATGGATGCTAACATCAGTTTGCCTGCAGGAGGGACACTGACCCACCTCGCTATCTGTGAGAGGAAAACAAGAAACACACTTTAAGACCTGTGCATCATTGCTTAACTGTACACACACACACACACACACACACACACACACACACACACACACACACACACACACACACACACACACACAAACATACTTACAGGTGAAATTGCACAAATATATTACACACAGACCTCTCATTACCCATCTATCAACATGCATGACATATGGCACTCAACAGCATACACTGCAGCTATAGTCAATCTCTGTTACCAACATTATAAATCTCTGTGATGCATGAGTTGTGTTAGTAGGTGAAGCTCCTTCCCCTGGAACACACTGCACCCATGTACACAGTATTGCTGTGCACCTGTTCAGCACCCTGGCATGTACTGTGCACCATACTTCAAAGGTGTACATGCCATTCCTGAATGTGTTTATGTGTGGCAGTTATGTTTGCTCTGCTGCTCACAGTCCCTGTCTGTTTGTCCAACACATACCTGGGATGATATGTGGAAAGATGTCAATAGTGAATGCCTGATGTCTGATTTGCAGATCTCATCATCAGCGGTGCATGTATGATCAATAAAATACAATTACACTGACAAACTTCAAACTTACTTTGGCTATGAGGAGTGTACACACCCTTATTGACATGGCACCCTCTTCCGTGATATGCCATGGGGCCACAATACTGCATATGTTACCATTACACAAACCTGATATGTGACATATGACCAGTGCAATCAAATGCAGTATCAAACAAATGTGTTAGTTGTGTAGATGCTGACTGAGATGCATACAATATGTGGGTGCATAAGTGTGCACACCCTTAACATGATGGTTTGTTGCATCAACTGTTAAGTGTACTACAGCAGTCACTATTCCTGGAAGGGGTATACTTGCATGGCCCAACTGCACTTGCCAGTATTTGGTCACTCCACCCTACAAATGTCACCCAACTCTGCAAGATTTCAAGGTTAACCCATGTGCACAGCCCTTGGAGGTCACACAGTGCCTTCACTATTACTGTGGAGTCAGGGTTATGTCTGTCACAATTCATGACCTTGACTGTGTTCACATACAGCCATTCTTAGCGAGCTTTGGATGTCTGCTTCAGTTCTCTGTTGTGTTTCAGGATGACACTCCTCCCCATCCTCAGCCTTTTTGCAGATGCTTAACAACTATGGGCTACACATGAGTGTCATTTTGCAGTGTCCTAAATTCAGAACACCATGTGTACCAGCCTAGTCCCTGCTAATGAATGGCAAACATACAGGTGTACACTGGCACCAGCAAGGTACAGATGAGGATGATGGGCCTGAGGTGGAGTGAAGTGTTGCTTGTGCAGCGCATGTATCTTAACTGATACTGTCTGTAGGTTTCGAACTTGGTCTTGGTATACCATTACATAATGCATCACATGCCTTTGGGGGACTTTTAATGTTATGCATATGCTACCTGTAGAGAGCCCTGGCTGATGTTTCCTGTGGAACAACTGTCCCATCTGATTACCCTAACCCATAGGCCACACTTATGCAGAGTCCAGGCAATTGTAAACATAGGTACTGCACAGCCAGTACTTGCTAGACATTCCTGCAACTCTCTCAGTGTTGCTGCATGCTTCTAGGCAGCCTCCATGACCAGTTTGCAACATGTGTCATCGTCTGTCTTGGATGGCTATCTGTTTATTTTCTACATTAATTTTGTTCCATAATACCTCGTCACATACATGACTGTCTGCACTGTTTGCCATGGTATATGCAAAGGTGGGGTAAGGCTACATCTCCCACTCCTGCATGCTACCTGTTGGGTATTGGATCCATTACATGGCTTGCAAGATGTGTACAAGCCACAGCTACCTCTGTTGCAGGTGAGTGGGCAAATGTGATGGGCATATGTCTTGGACAGCAGACCATTTCTTGGTGTGACATTGAGGACCTGTACTTGATGGAAGCTGCATACTCATGAAGAGTGAATGCTGTCAATACCTCAAAAGCTGCTTCCACAATATGTTATTTGGAGTGTATGCACACATATGCTTCCAGTGTTTGTTAAGGTATGTATTCCCCATATTTGCTGTCCTAACATAGGATTCCATATTACACATGCATTGCTCATGTTAGTACCACATTACAGGTTGTAAGGGTTGTGGAATGTGGTATTGTGATATGCCATTGTGTAGATCTGTAAGAGTTGCCATTGTAATAGTGGTATATACACTGTTGTAGCACTGTATAAGGGTGATATTTCAGACATGTTCCTACTGTAGGCCATTTGTTCCACCATTATGTTCATCTCTGTGCACACGTCTTGCAATGACAAGTTGTTAGTTATACTGCAGGACTCTTACATACCCTTCAGATATACCACCATGGTGACCACTGTGATGCAGTGCAGTTAACAGCAACAATAAATGAACATGTACAGCATGCATTATGGGTAGGTGTGTTAAATGTATGCATGGCACATACATTGGCCATAACATGGTCGGTGTATTGGCAAACCTGAACAAACAACACCATACTCACCAGCTACAGGCTGCTGCCCCAGAGCTATACCAGGGGGCCTACATAGTTGTGTGAGATGTGATGTCAGTAGCCACACCTGTGGCATTGGTACAGGGTGGGAGCAGCATTTCGGTGCATCAACAGTGCAAACCCACAATACTACAGGTTATGCACATCTGTTCATTACTACAATGCAGCAACAGACTATATCTATTTTATCTCACATATGCATGATTAAACTTTACAGATGCAGATGGATAAGCAACAGTGGTCTAGTGATGTGCCCTGTGGCCTTGCCTGCACGCTCCTCATCCATTGTATGGGAAGCACCCACCTCCACAATGCTGTCAGCTGGGTCCTGGCTTTGCTGGTAGGCAGGTGCCCTGAGGCTGGTGAGGAGGTCCTCAGCATGTGTCAGGGGGGGCTGGATGGCATGATCACCCCTGTGGCTAGCTTGTCCCTCCTAACTGCAGCAGCGTACTGGCAGGTGTGGCGGATGAGGTCAGTGCACCGATGTTGGACCTGCTCATAACTGCAGTTATGCAGGCCGACATCATTTACCCTGTGGACGAGCTCGTTCCACAGGGTGGTCCTCTCCTGCAAATCATGGGCTGTACGGCCAAAGAGTGTGGTGGTGCTGCACCAGGTAGTTGATTATGACATCATTTTCCTGGGGAGAATATACCGGCAAACGCTCTCTAGACATTGTGCCTGAAAGACAAAAAGAGGAAAAAAGGTCTGAGGACCTCATACTGCAAGGCTATAATAGTTGTTAATTGACATCTCTGTCTCCCCCCACCATATCTGCAACAATAATCTGAACACACAACTCAACAGGTATGTTTACCGCAAACCTACTGTTGGGACATATATTGTATTGTACGACAAATAGTGCAATGTGTTTCTAGTCCTGTTCCATGTTGAAACACTATCATTCATGGCCTGTTGCTAACAATGTCACCTGCATGCCATTGTAAGGGCCACACTATGGTTCCATATATGCATGTGTTCTGTTTGCTATGTAACTGCTCCAAATCTGGTGTTTTGTGTTAATGGGGATATCTATGCATGCTGTTAGAAGTAATCCTGCATTGTATGGTCTATTACTACCCACATATGTTCTATAACTGTGACACAATAGCATGTTTGGGAAGCCTGTTCCCAGCAGAACCACCTCTCCCACCTCATCTGGCCATGTTACCAGGTCGCAGCACATCTAGGACCCACCTCGAGACCTCATCATCTGCTGGTCCTGCACTACCTTCAGGTGGAACCACCTCAGGGGATGGTGTTTATCCCCCCCCCCGAAGCACACACAGACAGGATCCTGTCACCCGAAGTCAGATCCAGGGTGTGGTGAATAGGGAGCTCCACAGAGACTTGGGGGATGTGCTACATCACCTTGAGGCCCTCAGTACACAATTACAGGGTCTGCATGCTCCTCCTGCTCAGCTCCCAGCTCAGGCACTTTCAGGGCCATGAAGGTGCAGTTGTGACGGCCCATGGGTCGGACCTTGGTCCCACTGTTTTCATTTGGGGCTCATGGGCATCCACTTTCCAAACACCACTCCCCATCCAAGATGTTTACCCGTCACATGTCATATACCTCCCCTGTATGTTGTCTTGTCTGTCTTCCAAACCAAACTACCTCCCCAAATATACCTACTATCCTTCCCCAAAATACCAATCTCACCTTCACAAACAAGGGCAATGTGTTCCCAACATGAATTTCACACCAGACATAACTGTCCATTTTGCACCCACTTACTGTATATATATATATATATATATATATATATGTGTGTGTGTGTGTGTGTGTGTGTGTGTGTGTGTGTGTGTGTGTGTATAGATATGTGTGATGTTTTCTCAAACATGTCGTGCACCACTGTCATTCAACAGTAGGAGAAATGTATGTTTGTGTGTGTGTGTGTGTGTGTGTGTGTGTGTGTGTGTGTGTGTGTGTGTATCTGTAGACATACATGTGTATATTATATATATATATATATATATATATATATATATATATATATATATATATATATATATATGTCTATGGAGTGCATTCAGACATCAGGTCCACACTCTCTTACTCTCCTTCCTCCACAGCTGCACTGTCCTGCCTTGCTACAAAACAGAAGGGTGTCACAAGTGGACACAGCCTAATATTAGGGGGGTATATGTAGGGACAGATTGCAGGTCAGCCTATTACAAACCTATGACATTTGTGCATGATACATTTCACATTAACATGACTGTCCTGCAGGTGATGGGGTCTGAAACTCATGTATCTATCATAACTTCATTACTTCCACCATCAGGTATTTGCCACACTAATACACGTCTTGAGGTACAGAGCACACACTATGATGGCTTACATCTTTTCATTCAGTGCTGATCTGCACAGATGACAGGTATGGCCTACTGCCCACAGGGCCAGATGCTATGTCTATAACAGTTGCTCAGCAGGACATCATTGCAACAACAAGTCTTGATGGCACATATAAATCTTTCCACATCATCTATCCCATTATTACAGACCAAGTACTACATTCAGTTAGATGCATATATGTTTCACTTACCTGTTGCAGTATTGTCCTCTCTTCTAGGTACACTTTATGTGTCCCTTGTTTTCTATACTTTTGTTTTGGTTTGGTTTGTAGTTTTAATTTCTCTCTCTCTCTCCCTCTCTCTCTCCACTACAGGGATTGAGCTGCTTTGAAAAGGTTACAGCATGGATTTTGTAGGTGATTCTCATGATCAGGTGATGGTCTCTGCACCAATCACTGTTCACCACTTGCTAATTGCATGCAGCTAGCTGTGTAGTACTTCCAATAACCACTAACATGGCAATCTACTACTATAAATTACTACATCATATGGGTGTTGTCCCTTTACCTTTCCTGTATGGAAGACATCCTTCCTGTGTGTGGGCCGCAGTGTTATAGACAGCAGGTAGCAATACCTCTTACAATAGGACTTGCAGACACAGGCCAACTACATATTTGTATAAAGTTCCTGACCTACGGACAGTGTGAGTATTGTTGTTATATGCATTAAATACCGCTAGTTTTACAGGGTTTGTGTGTACATGCTAGTTTTGCATGGAATGCAGTTTGCCTGCATAGCTCTCAACTGTGAGCCTATCCACATGATGGCCAGAGGATTGGCTGTCATGTTTTGTCTGTTCACCACACAGGTTTTGTCTCTGATATATCAGTGGCATTCTCTCTGTTGAATGTTATCAGTACATGGCTACATCCAGGGGCAGCTCATGCTATAGGACTGCAGGACTGCAGTCCCCCCCCTCCTAGAAAGAAAAGGAAAAAGAAAACAAAAATGTAAAGACAAGAAAACAAAAAAAAAAAAACATTTAAAATCATGAGTCCCGGAACTCCTCGCATGCTTGCATGCACTGGGGACTCAGACAGAACTCCAGACTGCCTTTGTTGGCAGTCCAAATAGAGGGGAATGCATCTTATCCCGCAGATGCCCAGGAGTCTGTGCAGTGATGACCACACAGAACAGAGGAGCTCCAAATTGCTTCATCTACAGGCAGGTCCAATCAGGAGAGAGGTGAGGTGAGTTTTGAGCTCTCGTGGGACAGGATTTGGATTTCAGTGTGTGGGTGATTTGGATTTTACTGCTCCGTTGGACTGAGCTCCATTCCGTTTAGTGTGTGTGTCATGGGTGACTTGGATTTTACTGCTCGATTCGACTGGATATTCTACAGCAGGTGAGCTCCGTTTGGTGTGTGTGTGTGGCACTTCTCCCCTCAAGCTGCAAGTTATTTCTACCATGATTACATTACCGGATTTCTATTTGTGAAATTCTGCTAGCTGAGGTGGTTATTTTTGATTTCCAGTTTTTCCTATTTTCCAGAATGTATGGGACTAACAGAAGCTGCACTTTTACAGTAGTATAGTAATGTTATTTTTGCTTGGGAAGGCTCTCATCAGTTTTAAAATTACTTTTCATGTCTCTTGTCAGGCTGATCTTCCACAGTTTGTAGAATACATCAACGCCATATATACATACGTTACCATACTTGAGTGAGAATTGATTGACTGAGCTTGATGGAAAAATGCAAATGTTGATATACATCTAATACAAGGGCTATGAAAGTAGTATTTATAAATAATATAGCACTTAATATAATATGCCATCTTAATTTAATTCCTCCATGTTCTTTTCATGTTGTTGGTCTTTGCACCATTTTTGAAGTACATCGTACCCCTCCACTTGTTGGATTTGCAAGTCTGAACATTCCGCCAATACCTGGCACATCCTGGAGATGTTTTTCTTTTACAAATGCCTCTCCTTGTTTAATTTTCTTTAGTAATTTTCTGTTTTGTGTCAGTCTTGGTCCTTGTTGAATACAATGGTACTATAGTAAAGCTAAAAAAAAAAAAAAGAAAAGAAAATGTCTTTGTGTTTTGAATTCCCCTGCTCCACAAGTCTTGAACATATGGGTCTCTGCCCTCCCAATGTCACCTTTAAATTATGATGGCTCATTGAGGTATATATTCTGATAGAACACTCTAGAAAATGCTGTGTATCACATGACATATGCAGATCACCTTTCCAAACATAATTACATTTAGAGCTATATATTCTATATTTCACAGTCCTTTTCAAACATGCAGCTAATTCTCTACTACAGTAACTTCTCTAGGATTGCAACATCACCGTTGGCCCATATTTTCTCCACTTTTTGATGACTGTCTTCACTGTGTTCCATGGTATATCCAATACTGTGGAAATGTGCTTGGACCCTTCTCTTGACTGATACCTTTCAACAATGAGATCCATTTGATGCTTTGTAAGCTCTCTGCGAACGATGGCTTTTGCTGTAGCAGGCAACTGAGTAAATATCAGGAAAACTTTGCTAGGACAGCTGAACTTTATTTTGGGTTAATCAGAGTCTCTTTAATTGATGGCAGGTGTGTACCCAAGAAGACTGAATGGTATAATTTAAATCAAAAGGTGTTTCAACAAAGTATTACTTTAAGGGTGTGCACACTTATGCAACCAGCTTATTGTACATTTTTTATTTTTTATATTTTACCCCTAACAGATTTGTTTGTTTTCAATCAAATTGTACAGGTTATAGGTCACATTAAAGGTAAGAAAAGTGTGAAATGCTTTAACAGGTGTGTGTACACTTTTTATATCCAGTGTGTGTGAAATGTCCCAGTTGCTACATGGTGGTGGGTAGAGAATAACGCTTGAACTCTGTACTCTTGGTCCCAAGTGGCAAGAGCCTGAATTCCCCACCCACCACTATTTGTAAAAATTGCAGATGTTTGCCTGATATTTGTTCTGTTCCTCATAAAAATCTATGGTTTCTGTATTTTCATTTCTGAACACAGTCAGTAGTGCAGTGGTAGCATTGTTGCCTGACAGCTACAGGTTGTCTGGTTTCATTCTTGGCTGTGGGGCTTTCTGTGTGGCGTGTGCATGTCCTCACTGTGTTTGTGTGGGTTTGCTCTGGTGTCCTCCCATCTTACAAAGACATGTGTCTGGAGTGTTTCTTCCTGTGCCTCTGCTGAAAATTGGCTTTTGTTCCAAGTCAGACTTTCCTGGTTAACAAATGTTAAATAAATAAAAATGACAAGCATTTGAATTTCAGACTTCATATTCTGAAAGTACATGGTAACACAAAACCTATTATAGCAATTTTCTAAGTTTATAAGATGGATATTTGAAATTTGTTCCTATTTTTGGGACTGTATTTCCCCATTATTGGCTTCGTCCAGGTTTCTTGTGCCAAGGTTGAGAACTATGGTGAGAACTGAATTCACTGAATATGTTTGGGGGCAGTATTCCCCCATTATTGGCTTTGATCAGGTGTTTTGTGCTAAGATGTTGACAGCTATAGTGAGAACTGAATTCACTAAATGTTAGCCATTTAAGTTTCAGTCTTCCTCCCTTTCATACAACAGATGATTTGGCATAGTGATATGTTGCTCTGACTATTTTGCACAGGGTCCTGGGTTAAATACTTGGCAGTGAAATGTTTGGTGGTAGCACAGCATTTTATTCTAGCAACTTTCCAACATTATATAAGCAATACGAAGAAATAAACCAATGACAACCAAGTGTCTTTGCTAAATATCCAAAAAACAACTAAGCAAAAAGTAACTAAGCAAAGACAAGGCTCCAGCTTCTTTCAAAGGCATGTTGCGTGTGTGCTATTAAAGCAGTCTGCCTTTGAAAGAAGCTGGAGCCTTGTCTTTGCTTAGTTACTTTTTGCTTAATTATATAAGCAATGTTTAAAATGTGTCCCTGTTTTTTTTTGGTGTTTTGCCCCCCCCCACCTAAATTTTGGCTTTTTCCAGATTTCTTGTGCTGCAAAGTTCAGAGATACAGCTGAGTGTCAAGTAGATTTTAAAAGAAGCTGAGAGCTGCAGGGGAACAAAAATTTAGTGCTGCTTATGCTGAGTCTGTTTGCATTGTTAATAGCACAACAGGTAGTGTATTTACCTTTTGATGCAGAAGGCTGCGGGTTCTACTCCCACAGTAGGTAGATGCATTGCTGATACTGTACTGTATTGTAAAGGGGTGGATGTTGCAGTCCTTTTTGGTGAAGATACCTAGTCACTATGAACCTGTTATCAGTTTGCCATCCATTCCCTATTGCAATATTACTAGAAATTTGAGTAGACTTTTATGATAGAAATGTTCTGAATTGGACGGTTTTGTCATTATTGGTGCATGCATTTTGTTTCATTGTTTACTGGAAAAATGTTCAAAACAAATTGAAAATGCAGTCTAATAACTGTACTATATTGTACAAGGAGTATAATTTAATACAATCAGGAAGGTGTATCAAAGAGCATGTGTATGTTTCGTGTGCAAGGGGCCTATGATCTAAAATCAGCCTAAAGTTAATTTTTATCTGCCACTGGCAAAATGTATTTTTTTAATGTGGGTTTTAATGCTGTTTCAATGAATGTAAGTTTCAAAGGCAGAGACGTTTTAATGCTAAGTCTATTTTCATTGTGAGACTGCATTGCTTTGTTTAGCAGATATCTATTACGGTTTGTACTGTAAAATGCAAAATAAAACTTTCAAATGAAATCCAAATCATCACAGAAGTAAAGCAGTATGCACATTACAGTGTTTATGGTAAATGGGATGAAATAACCAAGGAATGGAACATTGGAATGGCTGCAGGGGGGAGGCTCCATTCGACCATGATTTTGTGAGGGGAGAAGGGCAGCAAACTCAGACAGCCCCGGCTGAACTATACCTCTCAACTGTCCAGATTTTTGCAGAATGAATAGATTTTTGCTTCTTATTTTTGGTTTGTTTCTCATAAAATGTGTGGTTTTCTGGCAAATCATTTAGGAATGAAGTCACTAAATAATGACAGTTTTGGACGTTATAACCTTCAGAAAAATGCATGCTAAAGCAAAACCTGTTATTCTGGATACTGCCTTAAGTTTATACAGTAGCAATGTTTACTGTTTGTATGTTCCCCAATATATTTGGCCTTGTCCAGATTTCCTGCATTAAGAGGTTGAGAGGTAAGTGCAAATAAATCGCTTTATAGAATTAGGAATATCCAAACCTCTCAACTGTCTCCAATTTTGTCTCAAAATGTTGCTCTCCTCCTAATAATCCCTCTGCAAAATGGCAATTTTGGAAGAAAACATGGAGGGTTTACAATTATAAACAACTGTAATGATCAGAGTTATAGATTACTTTTATTTCAGAAATGCATGCAGATGCTCTTATTTTGTCAGCTGCTCAAGTGAACAGTACTAATATTAAAAAAAGTGTCCCTTCTTTGAGAATTTTCCAGCTGTATTGTGTGGCAATTTTATATTTTTGCATCACATTTTGGTCTGTTTTTCATAAAATTTTGGTTTTCTGGCAAATTAGTGGGAATCATTAAAGACTGAAGTTAGAAAATAATGGCAGACATTTGAGTTTCAGATTTCATATCCTTCAGAAAATTTATACTAACGCAAGACCTACTACTATTCTATTATCTTTCTAAGTTTATAAGAGCAATATTTAAATATTTTTCCTTATTTTTGGGTCTGTGCTCCACTTCTATGTATGGCTTTGTCCAGATTTCTTGCTCTAAGGTTGAGAGGTATGAGTGTCAGAGCCATCACCGTCAGCCAGAGACATATCAAATTGTGACATACTTGTTGCACCCCACTCCCCTTTGTAGTGGCTCTAGATGTGTCCAAGATAGGCAAGGAGCAGTTATGTAGTGTAGGTGTGCAAAGTATTCCCCCATCCAAGGTAGACCACAAGTACGACCGTGCCTTTTCATCTTTCCTTGATTTTGCAGAATGTTCTGGTTTTCTGTCATATTGGGTTGAAGCGTAGAAGACTCTACTCTATTGGGTTAGGAGGGTGACCTAATGGTTAAGGTGTTTGCCTTACAAACACAATGTACGGTGTTTGAATCTCACAGGGGATAACTGGCTAGGCTTAAAATGGCTCGCAAGGGCAGTTAGCCTAGTACTAACCTATGAACCTATATTTACAAAATTTTTATACTGTTCATTTATGCTTCTTATTATTCAGAAAATGCATGCTGTCGCAGTGCCCTGTTGCTC
>NC_056751.1:185963116-185978116 GCF_019279795.1 Protopterus annectens | reverse complement strand
GTGCCTCAGCCAGGTGGGGTGGGAGAAGTGGATCCGCTGGGATCTGCCTTCCCATATGTGCTATTGTGTGGAAATTAACAATGAATATTGGTTAGTCATGCACAACACATTACAACATTAGTAAAAATAGCATGCATGGATATTCCCATTTAGCAAAAACAGTGCAATTATAACAGTGCCTTAGCAAACAGAACCCATGCATATATGGAATGTTATTCAGGGTTGCAACAGCATGCCAGTTAGTAGTATGTCAGGCAGGCAATAAAATGATTATTCAACAGGGACTATTGGTATGCACACAGTTTAAACAATGATAAACCAAATGAAACAGTGGTCCCAACAGTAGAGGTTTGTTTAGGAACATACCCATATTTGTTTCGGTGTGATGGTTGGATCATTTGAGTGGTGCGGAAGGGAACAGATTCAATTGACAACTTCTATCAAGTATATTTGTCAATATACTACTATTCACTACTCTACATTCTGACCACACTTACACTCTACCTGGGCCATGGGGCTGCTACAGCAAACCAACAGCTGTAGATATCAACAAAACAATTGTACCCTTATTTTAGTTATACACATCAGACCTGTTTCTACATACCAATTTCTTTACCTGTGGACCTGTGCAGATGAACTGTGTGCACATTACACTGCTGTTTCTACACATATTTCAGATTCATGTATTAGTCACAGGCCCTGGAGTGTGTGTTGTGCCTTTCACATACATCTACTATGACATTTTCTGTGTGCAGTTTCTTGGCACCTGGAGAAACTATCCCCGACAGCGTGACACTTGAAGGGCTTGTCTGGGCCAGACTGCAGAGTGTGAATGTCTAGCTTGCATCTATTTGTAGGACTGGGGCTGATCAACACAGCAATTGTACACCTTTCATAGTTATGCACATCATACTAGTATTTCTATTCAGTTTTCTTTACCTGTGTGCCCTGTATGGAAAATGTATGTGTTACAGTGCATTACTTTTTCTATTCAGATTGCAGTTTACAACTGTAGAACCAGAATGAGATGTTAGTGGCAGTCCCTGAATTCTAACCATGGTGTGTGTGTGAAATTGAACTACAGGCCTAGTCCTTATCTGACTGAGCTACTGGGGAGGTGTTGTGTGTTGCTTCTGACATTTCTATCTAGTACATATTTTTGGTGCACAGTACTTTTATTACGACATGTTGCATTATTTGTTTCCCATTTTCAGTACAAAGTATGCATACACAACAGACATTGGTGTTACTGTGAAACGTGCACATTAGCTGGATTGCACATTTGACTGTTTTACAACTACATATTGCAATTTAGATTCCTGAGTACACAGTGTAGGTTTTAAGTCTGCACCTTTTAGCCTTATACATTTTCAGTAGATTCACAGCTACATACAGCTGAAATTGAAAGGTTAACACAGGACTATGCTGGCAGACAAACAAGTAAAACACATTCTGATGGAAATATGTACTGTTGCTTTTTTTCAGTTCTTTAACATGCCCATTCTAAAGTATGCAGACAAGCAGTGCTAAATCAATTCACCTCAGTTAATGCATTCTGCAGGACATGCACATTTCTATTTTTCAGGTACAAGTGAGATGACACACACCAGTGTTTGGGATCACCTTTATTAGGTTTGATATACATATCTGTGTACAACTCAGACATCCACAATTACTATTCCTGTATGATCTGCACGGGGAATGCTTTTCATTTCTAAGTGTTACAGTAGCCCTGACATGGCACTTTCTTGTCAGGTTCACTCAAACACACTCATACATATTCTAATATTCCTCTCCTGCATATTGTACCTTGTTTGCCACTGAAATCTGTATTACACAGCAGCTGAGAATACTCCATTGTAATGCTGGCAGCCTGACACAGGCCTTTATTCCTGACTTTTACAGCACAATTATATATACAGCCAGTACTACCATTAGTATAATTTTGATTTCTTACTACTAATATTAGGAGGTATTTTGTACTCACTATACTGCTGTCACAGCCAGGCCAGTCACTGGGCCTGAGCCTCAACATTCTGCGACCTCTCTGCAGCAGCTGTATGGGGAGACATCACACATTAATCACACCTGCACAGTCACAAGTCAAATGTTTTTCCATACTTAGAGATACATAAGACTGCATACTTACAGACAGGTGGGACATCCTTCATGCGGGCTTCTTGGATCTACTGGTGCAAGAGTGCACCCCTCCCCTGCTTCAGGTCCTTATGGTGATGACGTATCTGCTCACCAGTCTGGGGTATGCCAGTGGCACTGGTGAGATCATGTGCAGGCTGGTCGCAGACCTCTGCTTTGTACTTTGAGCCCTGGTACTGGCCCAGCAGCAGTCTGCCATCATGGTTTTTAACTAGGAGCCAAACCATGACCCTGGATTCCTGGATGCCCCAACGTTGCACTCAGAAGTGAACACCTTCACCAACGCCAGACATTTTGGTCATGCTGTGAGCAATCCTAAATGGTTATGGCTGTATTCCCACCTGTGCAATTTTAATAGGGCAGATTTTCTGCACTTTTTCTTGACTGGCCAGTTTTAATATGTTGAACTATGCTTAGCTCCACACAAATCCACATAACAATGCTTACACCAGCTAAGCAGAGCTGAAAGCAGGTAAGCAATGCTTACACTAGCAAGGCATTGCTTAAATCTATTTTTTCATTAAATGTATAAATTATTTTTTACATTTATATTTTACATATTCCCACCCCTACTGTGCTATACATGAGCCATATGATTGACATCTATCATTCAAATTCCTTAAAACTTTATTAAATTATTTGGCAGAGTGGGAATATGAACCGAGCATGTTCTACATGCTATACCATGTCAGTACCACTACACTACAGCAGCTTGATGATGTTTTCTATCAAAGTAGCACTTGTCCATCATTTTCAGGTTTTCATCCAGGCTAAGCATAGCGGCTTGCTGTGCAAACAAGCTGCGCACCACTGAAACTTTGGATTTATTTGATGAAAAAAAATATTTGGGGGTGTGCACTTGAAGCTGCTGCCTTCTAGGTGTTTGTGTTTTAGCTACTTACATTTCAGTGTCTGCGGACACTTGTGTACTATATAATATTAGAGCCAGGCTCTAATATTATACAACTTTACATTCATCTGTGTCAGAAAGTGCCATACGGCGCTTTCTGAGTGACGGAGGTGTGTTTCATGTGCAGGCACTGTTGACACATGCCACCTTTACTCGCTCCTGGTTCGTGTCCATTTAGATTAGATATCAGTGCGCCTTCATGCATATGCAAGGTGCACTGCTATTCTAAATGGACACGAACCACTCCGTGCAAGAATAGTCTTATTCTTGCACGGAGCTTCATGAATCCTGGTGATAGATTCATCCAGTGTGTCAGCCTGGCCAGTGTTTGTCAACAATGCTGACATTAATTTAAACATCATTATGAAAGAAACTTTAGAAGAAAACAGATCTGAAAAGACTGGATCCTGAGCTACTATATGCCTTTGACAGTTGTGCTTGAATGAAGCTTTCATATCAGTTGCAATACACATATGCATGTTCTGTTTGGCTACTGTTTGCTGTTCACTTGTTCTTTCTCACAGATCCTGTGACCTGGAATAAGACAAATAAATAAAGGAAAGTTTCTCAAGTGGACAGACCTACAAGACATGCAGAATACTACATAAAACCAAGTGCAAATATTTTACACTTTTCAAATCTACACAAGGACAGAACTCTGTTTTTTATTTTGTATAATTACTAAAGGCTGTTCTCTTACCACAGTAAATTTATACAATAAAATAAGGGTAACAAATGTTATGAGCCAAGACTACTTACTTTTACTTAGCTACTTACATATCACAATACATTTTTTAAAAAGCAAAAATAAATACCCCTATATAATCAGTTTAAGGCCGCATCCCTGCAGCCAATCACATAAAAAACAGTCTTAAGAATGGTTTTCTGTTTATTGGTTTTATGTACATTCACAACTGAAATTGCTGATTTTAGTTCATAGCATCCACTTTGCAGCTGTTCTTTAATAGCAGCTGAAAACAGTCATTTGTTGAATCATCCCCTAAAAATGTTGGAAATGCGACCATGTATCCTTACAAAGGAATATCAGGCATTAAAAAAGTTATAGAATATTAAATATGACTACCATTAAACAATTTTTGAGAATGTTTTTTTTTAGTCTTTTGGCTAAACACTTGCAAGATATTGGCATACTAAAATGTTTACAAAATGAAAATACTGAAGACCCTCATAACTGCAAGCAAACCTGCACTGATAGATGTTCTCTACCTGAATAGCATTTGTGCTATTGTATGTTATGTGTGATGGCGGGACATGGGTGAGTATGATGCTGCACTGGGGTGCCTCAATCTCCTGTTAGTCAATGGAAAAAGAATCAGATTAGGTCCATAGGGGTCAGGAGTAATGCCAGTGTCCAAGATTGAGGAGATACACAAGTGGCAGTCAATGATCTGCTGCATGGCAACTAAAACATTAACTAAAAAAAAATAACTGCTATAGAATGTCCTCTATAACAATGCTGCCTATATTACTGGTTTAATAGGTAGTTTGTTGGTAACATGGAGTGAAAGGTAGCACATTCTGAAGTTTTATACTAGCAGAAATAAATATGATTTGAGGACTGTGTGCACAGCTCAGTTGCAATGAGATAAAGTGTTATTTTCTGTGAAAACAGGGGTGGCAATTTCTGCCTCTGTAGTACTTCTTCACAATAGTAACATAAGAAAAGGCAATGTACATCAAACCCCTAGATTTAGCAAGCAGCCATGCAGGAATAAGATATCCCTGCATGGCAGGGACCATTCCTGTTCAGCACGGCAGTGGGCCATGCATATGTATGAAGGCTCGCTGCCGTGCTGTAAAACAGACATGGTTCTGTGTATGAGCGCAGGGGATGTGTTGAAGAACAGCGCTCTCACAATACACATGCCCCCTGCACTCCAGAATTGCCGTTCAGCAATTTAAAATGAGCGAGAATGCTCATAACACCCCTAACCCATCAAGATAAGAAATTTGGATGAAGCCATAAGGGACAATCATCCCTACCAAGGCAAAAGTTGATAGAATAACACATGTAGCATAAGCACATAGTGCACACCTCCCAACCCATAAGAGTAAGGAATGTGAACAAAGCCAAAAGGGACAATCGTCCCACAAAGCAGAAAGTTGATAGAATAACAGGTTCAGCATTAGCAGGGATATTCTGAAGGGTACAAATAAAAAAACACAGCAAATATTTTTTTTTATAAATGCTATAAAGTTTAAACGTAGCTACCCGTGTGTGCCCATTGCTTAGCTATGCTTAGTCCAGCTTCAACAGCACAAGAAGTTAAATAGCAAGAGACATCCAGCAGAAGCAGTACTGCAATAGTGTAGTGGTTAGAGTGTGTGCTTTGTAAGAAACTGTTCCTGGTTCAGTTCTCTCTGTTACCAATTTGCATTTTACATGTTAATATAGTACATAAACATTTTTTTTTTTATAATTAGCTGCTAAATAACATATATTTGTTAACCAGAGTACTGTAGTAGGTCCAGATGTGAGGTGTCAGTTTAATACAGTTGTGAAACCCCCATATAAACTCAAGTGCCCCATACAGTATAGTCACATATGAATAAATGTAATGAAAGCACATTGGGGGATGTCAGGGACAGTAAACAAATGTATAATATGTAATGAATGATGAATCAATCCCATACAGCAGATAGTCTATAAAATAAAAAAATAAGCAATGCTAGGCATTGCACAGCTCTGCTTACCATGTGCAAGCATTATGTAAATATGACTGCTAAGCAATGAGTAGCCCAGGTAAGTGGATTTGCCCATTGGTAAGCAGTGCTGAACCTGTTCCTTTAAGCACTGCCAACCTTAGCTAAGCAGGTTTGCCCATAGCTTAGCTTAGCTCAGCATATTCAAAACCGTCCAGTCACGGCAAAGGGTGAGAAATTGGCTGTATTTAAACCCCACAGGCAGGAATACAGATCATAACTGGTTGCAGCTTTCCACTGTAAGTAGTATGGCAGGTGTTGGTGAGGGCATGTGCTTCTGGGTGCAGTGCTGGGGCATACAGGAGTCCAAGGTCATGGTAGGACTCCTAGTAAATAACCATGATGAGAGGCTGGTGCAGGACCAGTACCAGGGCTTCCAATATAAAGCAGAAGCCTGGGACTGTCTCACCAGTGATTTCACCAGTACCACTGGTATCCCTTGGACTGGTGAGCAGGTCCGGCACCACTATGCTGATTTGAAGCAGAGGAAGAGGGAGCTCTTGTATGAGTGAGTCCAAGAAGCAAGGCAGAGGGGTGATGTCCCAGCAGTGTATAAGTATTCATATCAATAACTAAAGAATCAAGCACGGAGCAGTTGGGTGGATCCAAAAGCACTGAGACCACAATAATCCACCTGTTTACCTTCTGAAAGCCTGAATTGAGTACTCCGTTGGTTGTTTGTCAGTTATTTTATTCAAAATGTTGTAAAATCACAATAAAAACAGCTGAACACAGCTTAGGCACAGTAATAAATTCAGTAGGGTAAAACCTTCCAACCTGATTCAGTCCGCGAGTAGTAAAGTCCTCCATTGAACTGACTTTAATGATCTCCACAAACCGGTCCCAATAACTGGTAACAGCAGCTGTAGCTTGGGACTAAGTCAATGAACAATATAGTCCACAGTAAAACGGACTACAATAAGCTCCTCACAGCCAGTCCCAATAAACAATAACAGCAGCTGCAGCTTGAGAATGAGTCCATGAACAGTACAATCAACAGTTTAAATGGACTGCAATGAGCTCCACAAAGCCAGTCCCAATAATCAGTTGCAGCAGCTGCAGCTTGAGACTTACATACTGCACATCCCAGTAGATCAGTCTACTCTCAGGTATCAATTGCACATAAAAGATGTCGGCAAAATATAAAAAAAATCAAATAGCTCCAAGAAACAAAGTCTTCATGATCTCAGTCCTCACTCGTGAACTTGTTGACAGCAGATTATAGTAACATCAAACAGTTCCAAAGAAACAATTCCTAATGGTAAGTGCTTTTGTCCACTTAAACGTTGACTTTTTCAAATCTAAATATCTCACCATTAGGACTTGTTTTAAATAACAATCCCATAGTCCCCTTAATTGTTAACCTCATCAATTAACCAATTAAAACAACAATTAATTGTAAGTTCTTAAACAAACGTTACACTAGTAAAATGCTGTCAGTTAAAAATACTTGCATAAACAAGAGTCACATTTCTAATGCAGCTAACATCAAAGCTTGAATACCTTGTCTTTTAAAATAGGTGCTAAGGAGAGATGTTCATTTATCCCTGGGGGGTACATAGCTCCTAATTTCAACTGCCATTGAACTTCACTGTTACTGATCCTGTTACCCCAGTCCCCACACCTAGGGTCTCTCAACACATTTTCCAAAATACAAAACTTAAAGCAAGGTTCTCCTGTACAGGTCAAAGTGTGTTTAAAAAGAGAATTGTTAGGGTTCCTGGTTTCAACCGCATAAAGATGTTCATAAATCCGATTACAGAGCATATGCTCCATTTTTCCCACATAGAACCCTTGACCGCCAGTACAAATACTAAGGTAAACTAATTCTTTACTATTAAAGTTTCCATTGGCAAGGTGCACTCCGATCTGAAACTCACCTACTGTGACCATAGTACCCTCCAATATATGTGGACAATATTTACATTCATATCAATAACTGTTTACCAACCTGTGTATGTGATGGATAGGTATGGCTAAATATTTTTCTATTCTCTTTACAGCTGCAGCTGAGCAGGCTGTGAATCAGGAAGCCCATGCGAGTAGGCTGCAAAGGCTGTGTCCCGAAGCTGGTGAGTAACAATCCTGCTTGTAGTAGTCATATCAAATAAATATAAAGTAGTAGAAAGTCACCTGGCAGTATAAAAACTGTGTATGGGTTGTACCGAACAAACCAGACAATATGACAGTAATAGTCCCATAGATGTGATATTTCAATAAAACCGTAACTGCCTGGGAATAACTTTTTAACTCCTGGACTGGTTGTGTTTAATCTGGTATTGTATGGCATTTAGTGCTGCAGTCTCTGAATAGTAATGTTGTGTTAACCACTGTTATTCACACTGTGCTATGTAAAAAATATGTCTAGGAATTAGGGCTGTACCGAATATTCACTTCGTATTCACTTCGGTTCCAAATAGCAGGCCAAATAGTCTATTCGCATTCGGCCGAATAGTGGCTCTCAGACCAAATACGAATAGTGGTCACGTTTCTGTGTATCTCCATATATACAGTCCCATACACGAGTAAGCTCACTGGTGCAACCAGTCTGTAGCTGTAGCGGCAGCATGGTAGGTGTCAACTGGTGGGCCGTCTGTATTCCGTAATGTTGTTCCGGATAAGATTTTACTTACCTTAACATGGAATCAGTGGGATGCTGTGTAAAAAAAAAAAAAAAAAAAGCTGTGATGGAGTGTATTGAAGGGAGGTGGCTGGCATCATGTTAGATCTTTTATGCCTGTGTATGCTAGGCTGTGGTTGCCCCAGTGAGCTTACTGATGTACAGGACAGTCATCAGCATATTATTGACACTGTGTTACCTTGTAGCCTATTTTTGTATGATTGTATTATAGTTGTAACTTAAGTGAAGTTTACATTTGGGTAGTTCACTGATGGATAAGTGAAGTCCAGTTTGGAAATATTTCAAGATATGTGATGATGAAACAAAAGCAATGTGCCAGTTGTGCAAAGCAATCATCCCTCGCAGAGGTGGATCAGCAAAGTCATTTACAACATCTCCACTAAATAATCATTTGTCCTGTAATCATCCCGAGGAATACAAAGATGTCATTAACAAGAAGAAAGCAGCAACAGCAAGAGGGATGTCTTGACACTCAGCAGACTGGCAAGGTTCAGCAAACACTGAGCGACATGATTGGTAAGAAAAAAACATGGCCCATTCATAGTCCTGAGGTGAACAAAATACATTGTGCCATCGCAAAAATGATTGCCATTGACATCCATCCATACTCAATTGTTGATGATAGAGGCTTTAAAAAATTGACTGATGTACTTGAGCCTAGATACGTGCTGCCAAGCCACAAATACTTCACTGAAAAAATCATGCCAGAGATGTACAACACAGTGCGGGGCCATGTCCAGACTGCTATCAGTGAAGCACAATTTCTCTGTCTAACCACAGACACATGGACGGCACAGAGAACAACAGAATTTTTCATGAGCTTAACTGCACATTGGATTGATGACACATTTTCATGCAGATCTGCTGTCCTTCATTGTCAAAAATTTGATGGACATCACACTGGGTCTCATCCAGCTGATGCTCTACTTGACATGATGAATCGCTGGAATATTGACAAAGAACGTGTCCACTTGGTCTTACGTGATGGAGGTGCCAACATGGTCAAAGCATTACGGGATGCAGATTTGCCCAGTGTCAGTTGTTTTGCCCACACTCTGCAGCTGGCTCTGAATGATGCAGTTCTGACACAGACATCTGTTGCTAACTTGATAACATTGTCACGGAAGATTGTGGGGCATTTTTGACACTCTTCAAGTGCTACTTCATGCCTTCATGCCATCCAAGAAGAACTCAGTGTACCAAAACATCAGCTTCATCAGGACATTGTCACCAGGTGAAATTCAATGTATCAGATGGTGGATCGGTTGTTGGAGCAAAAGAGAGCTGTGTACTGTGCACATTGCTGAATGTGACAACAAATCCAGCAAGGCTCTGTCCCTGACAATAAATCAGTGGGCTTTAGCAGCAACAATTGTTGCAATTCTTAGACCGTTTGAACAACTAACGCATGAAATAAGCTGCAACAACTCTTGTTTTTCAATGATCCTACCAGCTGTTCAGGCTGTCTTGTTGTATCTGCAGAAATATGTAGCTGATAATGGAATAAAAAAGACAGTCAGCAAACTGATAACATCCTTAACAAGAAGATTTTCCGACTTGTATGAAAATGGCATTTACACAGTTTCGACCGGCTTGGATCCATGCTTCAAGCTGCATTTCTTGACACCTGTGCAGCAGGTAAAAGCCAAAACAGCCATTGTTACTGCAACAGCCAACGTCAATTCAGCCTACAAATCAGCCGTCTGAAGTTGTTTCCGAAGTGACTGAAGTGAATGAACAACCACCAACAAAAAAGACAAAGACAGCAGCAGAAGACTTTTGGTCATCTTGGGATCAGTTGCAGCCTGTTCGGGCACTGAACAGTGATAATTCTGTCTTCATACAAACAGAACTGAGCAATTTTATGACAGATCCCTGTGTTCTGAGAGACACTGACCCACTGAATTGGTGGAAAATGAACATGTCCAGATTTCCAACATTGTGTCATATGGTTAAGCGCTACCTTTCTGCACCACTTACAAGTGTGCCAAGTGAACGTCTTTTTCTACAGCTGGTGATACCTTCAGTGAAATGAGAAACTGTCTTAATACTGACAACATGGAAGGATTGGTGTTTTTGAAAGCTAATGTAGTATTCCTGAGTTAAATGTACATCAGTAAAAAGTTTTACAACTATTTGGTAAAATCAGTAAAAAACTTTGACAGCTACTTGGTAACATCAGTAAAAAGCTTTGACAGCTATTTGGTCATGGCTCCATTGCATTTTTTTTTTTGTTTTGTGGTGAGTTAAATGTATGTATATGATTATGTACAATAACAATTTATTACTTTTAGCCCTCATAGTAGTGCACAGACAGTAGAACATAGCACAGAATAATTTGCAAAACCTGACTTGCTGTTTAACTATTTTGTTTAGTGCTTAGTTTTAGTGCTTAGTTTACCTCATGACTTGACTAAAACAACTATTCGTATTTGGCTGAATAGTTGGTGCAACTATTTATATTCGGCTGAATACTGTTAACCCCGTATTCGGTACAGCCCTACTAGGAATGTCTGTATAAGACTGTTGTAAGTACGAGGTCTGATTGTACAACCAAGAGATACTTAGAAAGAAAACACTGAAAGAACAAACAGCAGTTTCTGAATAGCTCACTCTGATGGAACTCAGATTGCTGTATTTTTAGCACACACAACCATGGTTCGAATCCTGGGAGTGGTAGTAAGCTATATGCATACCTCCCAACTGTACAGATTTTTGCAGAATGTCCAGATAATTGGCTCATATTTGTGGCCTGTTCCTCTGTCTCCCTGGCAAGTCACTGGGATAATCTCAGAATTGTAGTCACTAAATAATGACATACATTTGATTTTCAGACCTCAAATCCTTCAAAAATGTATATTAAAACAAATCCTGTTACTCTAGCAAATCTCCAAGTTTATAAGAGCAATATTCAAACCATGTCCCTATTTGTACCCCCATGTTGTCAAGCTTTGCCCAGAGTGTGTGCATTAAGAGATTGAGAGTTATGTGCATAATATTAACTAGGGATCTGGGAATATGTGTAGAAACAGTCAGGTAGTGTTAACATTCCCCCACAGGTCTTTCAGATAAGAACACTGTAATTGACTGGCAATAAAGTTTTAAATCCTGGACTGGTAGTGGTTAATCTGGTATTGTATGGCCTGACATGTAGCATTCACCAACATCTGATATTGGAATAGTACTGTTGTGTTAACCACTGTTTCTCACACTGTGCTACATAAAAATATGTCTAGGAATGTCTGTATAAGACTGCTGTAATTGCAAGGTCATATTTTACAACCAAGAGAGACTTCGAAAGAAAACACTGAAAAAACAGACACCGGTGTCTAAATAGCTCACTCTGATTAAACAGAAAGTGCTGTATTTTTAGCATTCACAGCCATGGTTCGAATCCTGGGAGTGGTAGTAAGTTGTATGCATACCTCTCAACTGTACAGATTCTCCCAGAATGTCCAGATATTTGGCTATATTTTTGGCCTGTTCCTCTTTTTTTCCTGGCAAATCAGTGGAATGATCTCAGGACTGTAGTCACCAAATAATGGCATATAATGTAATATAATATAATATAATATAATATAATATAATATAATATAATATAATATAATAATATATAATAATATATATTATAATGTAATATATTAATCATTTAATAATAAATAAATAATATAATTCATAATATAATATAATATAATGATGTATAATGATTGGTTCGATTCTCGGCTGTGGTGCCTTCTGCGTGGAGTCTGCATGTCATCCCTGCTTTCGTGTGAGTTTCTTCCAGGTGCTCCGGTTTCCTCCTATATTACAAAGACATGTATCTGGAGGTTTTCTCCCTGGGCCTCCGCTGAAAATTGGCTTTGTTCCAAGTCGGACTTTCCCAGTTAACAAATGTTAAATAAATAAATAAATAAACAAATAAATAAATTTGAGTGTCAGACTTCAAATCCTTCAGAAAATGTATATTAAAACAAATCCTGTTACTCTAGCAACTGTCTAAAAGTTTATAAGAGCAATATTCAAAATATGTCCCTATTTGTACCCCCATGTTGTCAAGCTTTGTCCAGATGTTGTGCATTAAGAGATTGAGAGGTATGTACATTATTACAACTAGGAATCTGGGAATATGTGTAGAAACAGTCAGGCAGTGTTAACAAACATTCCTTCCACAGGTCTACCAGGTTAAGAGAAGTAGAATTTAGCTATAAGACAGTTGAAGTATACACTGTGTACAAACATACCACTGCCCAAACCAAGGCCATATGGTATTGTAATAATACCTGTAGAGTAATGATTAGAGCAATGATCATTAAAGTTGTGAGTACTGCAAGGATATATAAGTTGTTAATTGACATCTCCCCCCCCCACCATATCTGCACCAATAATCTAAACACACAAATCAATGGGTATGTTTATACCAAATCTACTGTTGGGACATATGTCCTATTGTTCAACAAATATTGAAATGTGTTTCTATTAATGTTCCATGTTGAAATACTATAATTGGTGGCCTGTTGCTATCAATGTAACCTGCATGCTGTTGTAATGGCCACTGTGGTTCCATATATGCATGTGTTCTGTTTGCTATGCAACTGTTCCAAATCTGGTGTTTTGGGTTAATGGGAATATCTTTGCATGCTGTTATAACTAATCCTGGATTGTGTTGACTATTGCTAACCCACATGTGTTCTAAAACTGCAACATCATAGCACATTTGGGAAGGCCGGTCACAGCGGACCCACCTCTCCCACCTCATCTGCCAGTGGCACCGGGCCCCAGCATATCTGGGACCCACCCTGGGACCTCCTCATCTGCTGGTCCTGCACCACCTTTGGGTGGAAATGCCTCAGGGAATGGGGCTCATTCCCCCCTGGGAGCAGGCACAGACAGGATACTGTCACCCAAAGTCAGGTCTGGGGATTGGTGCATAGCAAGCCTTGAAGGGAGTTTGGAGAGCTGCTACACCAGCTTAAGGTCTGTGTGGCACAATTAGTGGGTCAGCCTGCCCCTTCTGCTCAGCCCCCAGCACAGCCACCTTTGGGACCATGAAGGTGCAGTGGTGAATGCCCATGGGTCCCAATGTTTCCGTATGGGGGCTCATGGGCTTCTGATTTCAAAACACCCCTCTCTGTCCAAGGTGTTTACCCCCCACATGTGTCATATACTGCCCCTGTATACTGTCTTGTTTGTCTTGTCTGTCTTCCTACCCAGCCTACCTCCCCAAATATACCTACTATCCTTCCACAACATCCCACTCTTACCTTAAAAAAAAATAAAAGGGCAATCTGTTCCCTCCCAAAATTTCACCCCATACATAGCTGCATTTTGCACACGTGTCCACTGGACACATTAAATCTGGTCTAATTGGCTTCACAACACATTATTGTTGTCCTCACCCCTCTCTCAGAGGTTTGAGTGTCCAAATATACATCCAAATTCAGTATATATACATAGCTGTTGCTGTAGAAGAAATGGGCAGCTATGGACCTTCCCTACACCCATCCTGCACATCCCTAGCTACTTTCCCTATTGTTTTTCCCTCTTTGTGCCCCCTTTTTCACCACTTTCCTACCACCCCTTTTTTTCTTTTCTTTTAAAGAAATTAGCATGGGGGTAAGTAGGAGTAAGCACTATTAAGCAATAGTAAGTGGGATTAAGCCTGTTTGTGTGGTGCTAAGCAATGCCTACACAGATTAAGCACTAATCACTGTCTATAAGCATATTTAACTGGAAGTTAGCATTGCTTACCGTTGCGCAAATCCTCGCAAACCCACTTACAACTGCTTACAAGTGCCTTAATCACTCTGTATCCAACAGCCCTTGTTCTGCCCAGCAACAAAATAATCAGCCCTTGCAAGTCTTGAACCCAGGACCCTGCACACCATAGCTGCAGCAAGTTAATACTCAGCCATTGGAGCTGTAGACATGGGTGATGTTTTCTCAAACATATGCAGCACAGACATTCAATAGCAGGGAAAATGTATTTATATGGATCTACCTTACAAGCTCGACACTTCACAAGATCGACATTTAGAACGACAAGACCACAAGACCGACGGAACAGATAACCGACAACTTGTAATCCAGACAGCGAAAACACCGACATGGGAAATGTGTGAGCGCGACTCGGTAAGTATGCGATAGTGAGGGATTTAGAGTTAGGGTGTGGGTAAGGTGAGTGTGCGATAGTGAGGGACTTAGGGTTAGGGTGCGGGTAAGGAAAGTTTGTGATAGTGAGGGACTTAGGGTTATGGTGCAGGTAAGGTAAGTGTGCGACAGTGAGGGACTTGAGGGTTAGGGGCGCATTAAGTGAGTTAGTGTTAGAGTGCGGGTAAGGTAAGTGTGCGATAGTGAGGGACTTGAGGGTTAGGGGCGGATTAAGTGAGTTAGGGTTAGGGTGCAGATAAGGTAAGTGTGCGATAGTGATGGACCTTAGGGTTAGGGTTTCGGTTAAGGTTAGTGCATAGATAGTTGTGTGTAAGGTGTAGTGTAGGTTTTTGGGTTGTTGGTGTGCTTGTGATGTGTGTGTGTTGTGTGGAACAGGGAACTTTTTGTTTTGTTAACTGTT
>NC_056751.1:185840616-185960616 GCF_019279795.1 Protopterus annectens | reverse complement strand
GTGTATAAGACAGTAAGCTCTAGCCTACCACTGTTCCCATGGTGAAATGTATGAAAATGTACAGCCATATAACTTAATGTTTCTTATTACTGATATCCCTCACATGTTGTAACAGCCTAGGTTAAAACATTTAATACCCTTCCCCCATAAAATGTCTTACAAGGGCATATAACAGTGTTCTCCATACACTGACCTCCAGACTGTACAGGGTCTCACATGTTTTGTCCAGCTGTAGCCCTCATATATATGGACCATACCCCACAACTTGTGTGGGAGTCCACAATATCACTGGAATGGTAGCAGGAATGTCAGCACTAAATAATGACAGACCATTACCTATCAACCTCTTACTGCATGACATCTGGACAAAGCCTGGTATATAGGTGGAGGACAGAGGCTGAAACACAGGGCCATATTTGCAATATTGCTGTTATACACTGTGAAAGTTGCTGGTGTTACAGGATTGGTTGCAACATACCCTTACTAAGGAATATGAAGTCAGAAACACAAATTGATGCTGCATATATTTATAGCAATCAACAGAGAGAATGCCACTGATATGTCAGGGAAAAGACCTGTGTGGGGAACAGAAACAACATAACAGCCAATCCTCTGGCCAACATGTGGATAGGCCTACAGTTGAGAGTGATGCAGAAAGACTGCATTCCATGCAAAACTATCATGTACACACAAACCCTGTAAAACTAGCAGTATTCAATGCAATACTCACACACTGTCCCTAGGTCTGGAAACTTATACAAACATGTAGTTGGCCTGTTTCCACAAGTCCTGTTGTAAGAGGTATAGCTACCTGCTGTCTGTAACACTGCTGCCCACACACAGGAAGGATGTCTTCCATACAGGAAAGGTAAAGGGACAATGCTCACATAGTGTAGTCATTTATAGTAGTTAGTTGCTATGACATTGGCTATTGAAAGACCTACACAGCTGCCTGCATGCAATTAGCAAGTGGAGAACAGCAATTGGTGCAGAGGCCATCACCTGAACATGAGCATTACCTACAAAAGCCATGCTTCAACCTACTCAAACAAGCACAATCCCAGTAGTGGAGAGAGAGAGAGAGACACACACACACACACACACACACACACACACACACACACACACACACACACACACACACACACACACAATAAATAAATAAACAAAATCTCAAATTACAAAACAGGAAGACATCCTGCACACATGAGGAACCTGAAAATAGACCATGTATGTGCAACATGTAAGCATGTAACTGAATGTAGTAATTGGACTGTAAAATTGGATAGATGATTATGAAAGATGTATATGTGCCATCAATACATGCTGTAATGATGTCCTGCTGAACAAATGCTATGGACATAGAATCTGGCTCTGAATGCAGTGGGCCATACCTGTCAACTGTACAGAGCTGCACAGAATGTTAAGAATTAGCCATCATAGTGTTTGCTCTGTTCCTCCAAACATCTATATTACTCTGGCAAATAGCAGAAGGTGGAAGTAATGAAGTCATGACAGAAACGTGAGTTTCAGACTTCACCACCTTCACAACAGTCATGGTAATGTGAAATCGATTATGCACAAACTTTATAGGTGTGTAATAGGCATATCTACGATCTGTCCCTATATAGCCCCCCTAATGTTAGGCTTTGTCCACATGTGATGCTCTAAGAGGTGGATAGGTTGGGTCACAGCTGAGGAGCCTGACACACCCTGGGAAAGGACACATATGGGAACCACTAGAGTGTCTGTCAAAATGTCAAGTCTGTGCCACTGCTAGGCCAGTTAATGGGATGTTGCCCATATCCATATGTTACCTGTGAATATGAGTATTTTAGATGTTTGTATTGTAAATCTAGGATACCTATATAGGGCATGAGAATAGTAAACCACTGTTGCAGATGTGTGCATTAAACTGCATCTGATATTTTGAATTAATAATATTCAACTCTTCAGTGTTCTTCTGGACAAAGTTCACAGTTGTGACAAATATCTGTAGTCACACATATACTTGTGTTATGGCAGCTATATTGATACATTATCAAAATTGACTTCTCTGTGTTGTCACCCAGTGAGGTGGACCAATGACCAGAAGTCCTGGTATAATAGGTTGAGATGTATGATTGAGCTGCAAGTCTGTAAATACAGTGTGCCATAATGACACAGAACACAAATGTGTACCATGTATCCCCTGAGAATGTGAATGTATGTGTATATTCAGCTGAAAGGCACAGAAGTAATAACATGGGTCACAAGCAGTCCGGAAAATAGGATGTGCATGTTGCACGTGTGTAATATCACTGTCACTGCATAAATCAAAATAAAATGTGTACTGCAACTGATTGTTGCATTGCCATGACACTGATATGGGTACTACAGTAGGCATGCTTATCATGTCGTAATCAGAGAAGTGTACAACTGTGTTATGACCCACTGTCCATGCCTACCACTAACAGCTATATCAACACCCATATACACTGGATATCAAAGTGTACATACCCCTTTTGGAATGCCAGGTCTGTGTGCTGTATGCCAATGAGACCACAGGAAGTCATGTCAAAATGTTTCTCACCTCAAATGTGACCCATAACCTGTACAATTCTATTGAGAAAGAAATAAAACTGTTTCATGGAAGGTGAGCAACTACTGCAAAATGAAGATGTGATATGACATTAGAGTACAAACAAAGACAAACGGATGCTGTAATCATCTCAGCAGGTGTTTACACAACATACAATTGTAAGGCTGTGCACACACATTCAACTGGCTTACTGTGCTGTTACTTCCCATATGCTGGAGGGACAGGTTCATAACCCAGAGACTGCCCATGCTATGGAATAGACTTCCCATACATGTCAAGCATAGCACCTCACTGGCCCTCTTCAAGAGAAATCATGATGAGTGGATGGGAAATAGAAAATTCACCACAGTGATCACTCCAGTGGCTTTACTCGACAGAGGCACTGGGAAGGGTGGCACGATGCCAGGGTAATCCCATGGGCTAGGCTTGTAAAGGCTCCAGGACCATTAGCCTAGTACACACCTATGAACCTATATGCTTCCACAGGACAGGTTGTTATTTTCCCTATTGAACTGAGCAGGTTATAGGACACATCACAGGTGGGGATTGTGTTGACATGTGCTTTTGTGGGGTCATGTTCCATTTGCGGGTCATGTTCCATTTGCACAAGTACCATGCATTGTAACAAGGATGTGTACACTTCCTATCCACTGTAGCTATATGGAATCATCAATACCTTACCTGTAAACCATCCTCCGCCAACGATAGAGTAATCCCCCTTGGTGGACACCACCAAGACTTAAAGCACATAATAGGTTGCTATAGTGGCTGTACAGGGCCACATAGGTGCAGACCACAACTTGGAAGCAAGTGAACCTCTATCTGAGCAAGTATGTAGGTTCACAGGTGACCTCCTGTAAGGCTAACTATGTCTAGAATCAGGCATATGCAAACCACCAAGGCCAATTGCAACCATGTCTACACATATGTACGTATTCTCAGAGACAGTAACACAAGTCATCCTGTACTGGGGGTAAAGCACACCTCATACACACATGCTATGGATACAGGCAAACTGTATCAGACAGGATAGGTGGGAACAGTGGGACCCTGTCCACAACAGTTGTACTGCCACCATCTACACACCATCCACATGGAAAATGGCCACTGTCATCCCTCTACACAGAAATGAATGGTGTGTAGTGGATTATGCCATTAAGTGTCCAACATTGAGGGAACTAGATAGGTCAAGTCCAGGAGTGTAATGCAGGATGTACACGCCATGATAGCTTACAGTGTTATGGTATAGTCTGGATTATTTCTAAGTAATACCCGCTGTTGATGTGCATGTGGACAACTGTATGAGGTCCTCTGACCATTGTTCCTGTTTATGTCTTCCAGGTACAATGACCCGGGAATGCCTGCTCGTATACACACCCCTGGAAAAATGATGCTATAACCCAGTTCCTCATAGTCCATCATGCCATCCTCTTCAGGCACATGGCCCAAGATCTGCAGGAGAGGACCGCCCTGTGGAACGAGCTTGTCTACAGGGTAAATGATGTTGGCCTGTACAACCGCAATTATGAGCAGGTGCAGCATCGCTGCACTGATCTGATCCGCCATGCCTGTCAGTGTGCCGCTGCAGTTAGGAGGGATCAGCTAATCACAGGTGGGGGTCATGCCATCCAGCCCCCACTGAAACATGCTGAGGAGCTCCTGACCAGCCTTGGGCCATCCGCCCACCAGCCAAGCCAGCAAGCTGAAGATAGCATTGTGGAGGTGGGTGCCACCCACACAATGGACAAGGACCATGCAGGTAAGGCCCCAGGGCACATTAGTAGACCTGGGGCCCTGGGAAAACTGGGAATGCCCTGGTCTACTAATGGTCCCAGGGCACATTAGTAGACCACTGTTGCTTGTCCATTTTCATCTGTAACGTATCTACATGCATATGTCAGATAAGATAGTCTGTTGCTGCAGTGTAGTAATGAACAGATGTGCATAATCTCTAGTATTGTGGGTCTGTACTGTTGATGTGCTAAAATGCTGCTCCCACCCTGTACCAATGCCACATGTGTGGCTACTAACATTATGTCTCTCACACAACTATTTAGGTCCCTCTAGTATATAACTTGGGCAGCAGCCTGTAGCTGGTGAGTATGGAGTTGTTTTGTTCAGGTTTTCCAATACACCAGCCATGTTATGGTCATGCTATTTGCCATTCACACATTTAACACACCTATCCATAATGCATGATGTACATGTTCACTTATTGCTGCTGTTAACTACACTGCCTCACAGTGGTCACCATGGTGACATATCTGAAGAGTATGTAAGAGTTCTGCAGTATGGCTAACAACCTGTCAATGCAAGATGTGTGGACAGAGATGAACATAATGGTGTGACAAATGGCCTACAGTGGGGACATGTCTGAAACATTACCCTTATACAGTGGCTACAACAGTGTATACACCACTACTACAATAGCAACTGTTCCTGATCTAAACAACGGCAAATCACAATACCACATTCCACACCTTTTACAATCTGTAATGTGATCCTAACATGAGCAATGAATGTGTAATATAGAATCCTATGTTAGGACAACAAATATGGGGAATACATACCTTAACAAACACTGGAAGCATATGTGTGCACACACTCCAAATAAAATATTGTGGAAGCACCTTGTGAGGTACTCACAACATTCACTCTTCTTAAGTACACACCTTCCATCAAGTACACGGCCTCAATGTCACACCAAGTAATTGTCTGCTGTCTAAGAAGTATGTCCATGACATTTGCCCACTCACCTGCAACAGAGGCAGTAGTGGCTTGCACGCATCTTACAAACCATGAAATGGATCTCATATCTAAAAGGTAGCATTCAGGAGTGGGAAAAGCAGCCTTACCTCACCATTGCATATACCATGGCAAACAGTGCAGACATTCATGTATGTGTGTATGAAGTATGGGACAACATTAATGTAGAAAATAAACAGATGCCCATCCAAAACAGATGACAACACATGTTGCAAACTGGTCATGGAGGCTGCCCAGAAACATGCAGCAACACTGAGGGATTTGCAGGAATATCTAGCAAGTACTGCCTGTGCAGTACCTGTGTCGACAATCTCCTGGAATCTGCAGAAGTGTGGCCTATGGGTTAGGGTAATCAGACGGAAGAGTTGTTCCACAGGAAACATCATCCTGGGGTCTCTACAGGTAGCATATGCATAACATCAGTTCTCCCAAAGGCATGTGTTGCAATGTGTAATGGTGTCATGAGACCAAGGCTGAAACCTACAGACAGTATTCATAAAGATACATGTGGTGCGCAAGCAACACCTCACTCCACCTCAGGGCCACCATCCCCATTTTTACCTTGCTGGTGCCAGTGTGCACCTTTAGGTTTGCTGTTCATTAGCAGGAACTAGGCCAGTAGACATGGGGTTTGGACTTTGGAACACTGCATAATAACACTCATGTGTGGCCCATAGTTGTCAAGCATCTGCAATAAGGCTGAGCATGGGAAGGGGTGTCATTCTGAAAAACAACAGTGAACTGAAGCATACATCCAAAGCTTGCTAAGAATGGCTGTATCTGAACACAGTCAAGATCATGAATTGTGCCAGCCATGACCCTGACTCCACAGCAATAGTGAAGCCACTGTGTGACCTCCAAGGGCTGTGCACACGAGCTGACATTGCAATCCGGCAGAGTTGTGGGACATTTGTAGGGCGGAGTGACCAAATAATGGCAAGTGAAGATGGGCCATGCTAGTATACCCCTTCCAGGAATAGTGATTGCTGTAGTTCACTTAACAGGTACTGCAACAAACCACTGTGTTAAGGGTCTGCGCACTTATGCAACCCACATATTGTATGCATCTCATTCAGCATCTGCACAACTAACACATTTGTTTGATACTGCATTGGATTGTACAGGTCATATGTCACATATCAGTTGTGTGTATTGTTAACATATGTAATATGCATATCATGGATCAGGCTGGCATGTCAACACGGATGTGTACACTCCTCATATCCACATTAAGCTTTAAAGCTTGTCAGAGTATTTGGATTTTATTGCTCATGCATGCACTGCTGATAATGAGATCTGCAAATCAGAGGTCAGGCATTAACTACTGACATCAGTCCTCATATCATCCCAGGTATGTGTCAGACAAAACATAGGGGCTGTGAGCAACAGAGAAAATATAACTGCCACACATATACACATTCACCAGTGGTGTGTACACTTGTGAGGTATGGTGCACAGTACATGCCAGTGTGCTGTACAGTTGCACAGCAATATTGTGTACATGGGTGCAGTGTGTTCCAGGGGAAGGGGCATCACCTACTAACACAACTCATGCATCACAGAGATGTATAATGTTGGTAACAAGGATTGACTATGGCTGCAGTGCATGCTGATGAGTGCCATATGTCATGCTTGCTGACTGTTGGGTAATGAGAGGGCTGTGTAATATCTTTGTGCCACCTCACCTGTAAGTATGTGTGTGTGTGTGTGTGTGTGTGTGTGTGTGTGTGTGTGTGTGTGTGTGTGTGTGTGTGTGTGTAGAGGTAAACCACAATGTAAAGGTCTTAAATTACATTTTTTGTTTGCCCCTCACAGGTGGCGAGGTGGGTCAGGTTCCCTCCTGCAGGCAAACTGATGTTACTGTCCATAAAGGCTCTGACAATGATAATAGGCATGGTGAGGCACAGGTAAGGTTGTCAGGGGCTGAAGCTGTGCCATTGGTTGATATGCCACTTTTATCCACCCCATCCCCGCACACAGTCTCAATGCCCATACATACTCCATCACCATGGCCATAGATTAGGGACAGTTGGCAGGTGGTGGGATGAGACAAGAAAGTGTGGGGTATATGGCAAGTGTGTCTACACACAGCAGCCAAAGCCAGATGACTGGCGAGGTACCACACAGGAAAATGTTCAAGATTCTCATAGGAGGGCTGCTGGCCATCATGCTCCTGGCAGAAGTGCCACAGCAGGTGTCACCAGATGCATGTTTCAGGCCATCATGGAGGCACAGGCATGTATGGAATTTTACACCAGACAGAGTCTGAGGCTCCAGAGGACTACTCATTCTGCTGTACTTGACAAAATCCGTGATCTTGCAGGTGCCCACTGTTATTTTGCAGAGGTCCTGGATAGACTGTTGGGTGAGATGGTGGGAATCCTCGACCATGTGGTGTCTGTGGTAGAGCATGTGGTGGGAGTAGAGCAGTGGCCACATGGATGTAGGTCAGCAACACCAAGAGGTGGAGGTCTACGTGGATGTGTAACAACTCACAGCCACTCCCGTAGTGGCAGTACCAGCACCAGCACTGCAGGAGGGTGCTGTCCACACCACAACACAGCAGGCCACGTGCAGATGGTCCTGGCTGGTCCCAACAGGAATGTGGATCCAGTGGACAATTGTCATCATCAGGGAAGAGTAACATATCTGGTCTTCTGCCTGGTAGTGCCAGTGAAACCCCTGGCAGACAAAGTTCCCATGTCCATGGCTGGAGACAGTGAACTGTACAACCTGCCATGTACGGTCTGCAGGTGTTCAACAAACCCCTGTATAGGGCAGCCACATGGCAGACGTGTGCATACATACACACACACTTCATCAACACAGCTAGGGCACCTCCATACCTACACACACTACATCTGCACAGCCTATGTAATAAAGAACCCTTTAACCCACTCACATGATGTCAACCAAACAGCTCAGCCTAGGCCTCTGGCAAACCTGCAATATGTGCATATGATGATACCTGTGCCACATCCCTGTCAACCATACTATTGATGCAGGGACATGCTGATATAGTTCTGATGCACAGGGTGAATGTCCTAAGGTTTAGCAATGTAATGCTGTTTAACATGTCTTCAGCTGGAGTGATTAATGCTAACATGGCAGGGTGTGTAGCTGTCCAACCATGATGTATTATAGCTGTTATTAACACTGACTGATTGTGGTCCCCATTCTGTTTGTGTTCTATGTGGCTATGTGTCAGCAGGATGTTGGTCTGCTGTTGTTTCCAACAAGGGGTGTAGCACTGTAGTGACACATCAACTGTGTCATATCCCTGGTGCACATGAACACAGGTAACAGGTCTGTATAACAGTTACTGCATGTGCCACATGCCTGATAGATCTGAGGGGTGTATACAGGTGAATGCATGGTGGCTGATGTCAGCAGCTCTTCTACAGTGGACAATTGTAAGTGTACTGGGTTGCACACACCAAATGTCCGTGAATAACACACACACACACACACACACACACACACACACACACACACACACACACACACACACACACACACACACAGAGGCTTTGGTGTTGATGCAATACACAGAGAATACTGTTCACATGGATGTACTTCATTTTGCAATAAACTCATTTTGGCCTATGTAATTCCACCCAGACCAAACTGCCAAAACATCACATCAGGAAATAATCAGTTCACCAGTTTAATGTCATTGACAAAGGTACTGGCAGGGTATATGTCCTCTTCCCCAATGTAGTGCAATCCTGGAGTTGGTAAACATATGTGTACTGGTGTGGGTGGCACAGCCCCCCACTTTGGAGGGTGTAGGGTGGCATAGAACAACAGATAGTGTGATTAACAACTACTTAACCTATTAACATAAATTGTACAGTATAACAGCACACTAAGCAGGGGGATACCCACAACAATAACCCCAATGTGGGTGGCTGTGGCCACAACAACCACACCCATGTATATATACCAACTTCTGTATCGCTGTACAGCTATACAGTGAGGAAGAGGGCATTTACACAGCCACTACTAGTTTTGCTTGAATGTATTTCCACAAGATGATTGCTTTGAAATGTTACCTTTAGCCAGTTAGTTCTTAGACAAATGATCTCCTGGGATATATATTTTCTGCAAACTTGAAGTAGATCCCTTCACATACACACACTATTACTTGGCAACACTGAGAGTAGAACCCCTACCTAGGTATTTATTGCTACTAATGTGTGTGGCTTTAATTGCACACAACACAGAGCTTTTAGGGTGAAGTGCGTCCCAAGTTTCCTGTTAAGTGAAGAACATCAACAGGCCTTGTACAGTATGGTAATGGGGGATGTACTGGGTGTTAATGAACAATACATAGTATGAAATACTGTCATACACACATTGACAAACACATACAGTCATAGACACATCTGACAGACCTGGGTTTAGCAGTGCTAACTACCTTGTCAGTGAGTCCATTCTGTTAAAGATATTTTGCACACAGCACATGCATCATTGGGCTGGATAGTGTAATCTGTTACCTGTATGGTTGATGGTGATAGTGGTCCTCATACAGTGCACCTTGGGACATGTACTGGGGGTACCATGGTGTAAAAACAGTATACCCAGCACCTACACCCCACATTGGATATTGTACTCACGGAAACCCATGATAATGCTCTGACATACCCACAATCACACATTGAACAGGACTGCAATACAACTCCTTTTCTGTCTAATCAGTGCTACTACAGGGATATGCATTTATTGTACATGCCACAGGGATAGTAGGGTGAGGGTTTGTCATGGCTCTCTTAATGTCAGCAACATCACTATCCCTTATAATGTATAGAAAGGTTTATTGTATTTGGAGAATTTGGCCTTAGAATGCTGTCTCCTACAAATATACACTCTCACACACATACACACACTTGCCTGGACTCAGAGGGTAACCCATGCCTATCTACCCATTTGTAGAACAGTGTTCTGCTGGTACTGCAAGCTCCAGGTAGCCCATAGGGTGAAGAGTGTATTAAGGTACATTTAACATCAATTACAGCAGCAGCTGTTTATAAGTATGGAAATGGGTGGTGTAGTGGGTTAGAAGGACCTCAGAGTATTGTCAACTACAAGTTTACAAACACACAGACACTGTTATTCTCAGTATTGCACACTGACACATTTGTCAGTACTGCGGTCCATAGGTGCAGGTGTTCCTAGGTGTGTACCAGGCCAATGTCCATGGAGAGATGAGAAGAGTAGGGCACGTGGATACACTGGTATCATGCCACCTGTCATTTGTCAGCAGGCCGTCTATCAACTGATGCCACTTGAGTGATCCCCAGGGTGACAGTTAAATTCAACATCCAATCATCTGGTTTTCTCTTGCAGAGGGCCAGTCAGCTGCTCCAATTGACATGTATGCAACATATATTACATAACATGGCTAGTGTCTGGGTTAAAGACCTGTAACCAAGCATGTTCTGTTGACTGTGGTAGTGTGGTTGAGGTATCCATGGCATGTGGTGCATACAGGGTGGGGTTTTCTAGCTGTGGCATTCATAACACAGCTGGGCAGACATGTCAGTGTCAGGCAATCATAGATTGCCTGTAAGCAGCCAAGATGGATACCTGACATCTGCACATCTGTACAGAGGACAGACAGAAATTAGGTAGCCAACAGGTTATGCATTAGGATGAATGTTTTGACATATAGGCATCTGACACTGATAGGTATGCCATTACTACATGACAGCAACCTTCAATGACATGTCCTAAACACATAGTAGTCTACAGTTAATATCCATATATCAGATAAACATCCAGTAGGAGATACTTAATAACATATACATCAGGCAGAGCCCCTCACTAACACTCTTCAAGAGAAACCTTGACAAGTGGATGGGAAACAGAAAATTTACTCTGGGGATCACTGCAGTGGCTCTGCTGGACAGTGGCGCAGGGAACTAATGGCTCTGCTGAACAGAGGCACAGGGAACTAATCTAAGGGGGTTGCGAAAGCCAACACATTCTGGCTAGGCTTTTAAATGCCCTTGGGCAGATAGCCTAGTACTTACCTATGAAGCTATGAACCTATACAGCTCACGCACCAAGAACATGATAGTCAGTACTCAGAGTCCAGCTTTGCATGCAGGGGTGTATGGTTCTAGTACCACAATTTGCAATCTACTCTTACTTGGAAAAGCACTGTTAAAAGTAGTAATGTAATGATACAAATACATGCAAGTGTGACTGCATATAACCTGGGATATTACCCATGTATGAAACACATACAAAGAGAAAAGATTGTTGTACTAGTCATTTATACTCAACTGCTTTAACTACTACAATTGTTTAGTACTTGTAAGTGAAAATACATTTGAATCAGTCATGTTTTTATATCTAAATATACACATATCAGATAAATATGGTGGGATACATATGGGAAGGTATATACAACACTCATGTTTACACATAACAAGGAGATATATATATATATATATATATATATATATATATATATACATATGTAGATATATGTATACATTTACATACACAAATATATTTATATATATCTGTATATTGATTTATATATATATATATATATATATATATATATATGTGTGTATATATATATATATATATATATACATATATATATATATATATATATGTATATATACATATATATATATATATATATATATATATATATATATATATATATATATATATATATATATATATATATATATATATATATACATGGATTCACTTCAGAAATACTGAAATCTCGAATTTCAGTATCTCGAGCCCAAGAAGTGGAATCCACAAAACAACGAAAACTAAAAACTGTGAAATTCAAAACCTCGAATACCAGAAGTTTTGAATTTTGCGGTTTTACTACACACACACACACACACACACACACACACACACACACACACACAGACACACATCATCCACCACACAAACACACATAATCACTCTACTACATGTGGGGGGGCTGCACCTTCCACACCTCCCCTATTTAAATATTCTCACTTTGAGATTGCATTACATACATACACACACAAAACACCACCACACAAGCTACTTTCTCTTTGCACAAAACACACTGACACACACCACAGCCCCTTCCCAAACCCCTTAAAATACACACATTTACCTGAATACATGACCATAGCAGAACTTTAGAAGCGCGAAATTCAAAACCTCCAGTATTCGAGGTTTTAAATTTTGCGCTTCTAAACTTTCGCTATAATGTGAATTCAGCTTCTTGGGCTCGAAATGCTGAAATTCGAGATTTCAGTATTTCGAGCTTCTAAACGGAACCCATATATATCTATATATATATATATATATAGATATATATATATATATATATATATATATATATATATATATATATATATATATATATATATATATATATATATATATGTATGTATATATAACATATGCCCATAACATGTAGTGGTGTCATACCTCAGCACCATAAGTCACAACCTCTTAGTGCAAGGGAATGTAATGTAAGTCTTGCAGCTATAAATGTAGAATGTTGCTACAGTAACAGGGGTTGTGTCAACAGACATGTTGTGTAGGAAGTCACTTCTGATACTGACATGCACGCCGTCATTTACTGACAGACATCATAAATCATCATAGTGAAGTACCACACAAATCACAGTAATGATCCTGTGCAATACAGCAGAAATATAGCAATAAACATGGACAGTCTGAAACAATCTGGTCAGCCCAGAGGTATACACAGAACTCCTTAGTGCAAGACGTGTGGACCAAGCCTGACAAAAGGAATGTTTATAGCCATGAAAATGGGGATATCACACAAATACTGGAATAGATAAGCTCATGCAGTTGATGCATTCACACCCTCCTGTCTGTCCTAACACATATTAACCAGAGAAGCAGAGGTCCCAAGCCCACATGCTTCCCACTAGTTAGTGACATACATCTTCACAGCGTCCCACTGCTTTTTCAGAAATACACAACACATATGGTGGCCAGGTAACAGTACATCTGACAAATATCTGGACATAACATCACACTGGGTAAATACACTGAGCTGCTAGGCATGTCACAAAGCACTGTGTAAACTGCAGGCAGACTGCCACATCACTGACCCAAGTTTCCTATGGAGGAATACACATGTACTTGCAAATATAGCACACACTTCAGGCATGTAACAACACAGAGTAACAGACACCAGTGTGAAAGTGCATACCCACAACCAATCTCAACATAGTCATAGTCACATTATGGTAAGCTTAATTAATAGTACAGTATATGGACTATGTGAACAAAACCATCCTATTTGCCACTCACACACTAACCCTACATATAACTTCCGCGGTGGTGCAGCGGTAGCGTTGTTGCCTCACAGCAAGAGGTTCTCCCGTTCGATTCTCGGCTTGGGTTGGGAGTGCCTTCTGTGTGGAGTCTGCATGTCCTCTGCAAGGTCAATTGGGCATTCAAAAGACATGCATTTAATGGGCATGCCTTTGTCGAAGGTTGGGCATCGGGCTGGCAACTCAACATCATAAAAACCAACTGCCAATCATTAGCGGACCGGAGTTCCACTGTGGCGACCCCTATCCGGGAAAAGCCAAAAGACAAAGACAAACACTAAGCCTACATATACTGGCCCAATTCACAGTGTAGTCTGATGCCTGACTGTAGTATGGGACATGTCTCAGTCTGGCCCTACAAACATATACACTGATAGGGTACCAGAAACTGGAGCAGCATGCAATGTCAAATAGAACAAGACCAAGAACACTGACATCTACCACAATCTGTACACAGGCCAAGTAACATATTCACAATACACTGCTACACAATACTGACATTGTCAACAATCACCATAAGTACACAGACCTCACTACTTTACAGACTACAACAGAATGTCCAGGTTTTGTCCTCAGATATAAGGCTTACTATACATGACATGTCTAGCTGTCTGATATATCACTGGCTTGTTATCAGGAATGATCTCAATAAATAATGATATACTGTACATATGCACCTCTTACTACATGATATATGGACTAAGGGTGACAGACGTGGGGGACAGAGACACAAACACAGGGCCAATATTGACATATTGCTGTGATAAACTGAGAAAATTCCTGGTGTAACAGCATTTGTTAAGACATTTCTTTTCTGAGGGATATGAAGTCAGTAACACACATGGATGTCACCATGTCCTGACTGCAATCATCAGAGTATGCTACTGAATTTCTAAAGATAGGAAATGTGTGAGTAACACACCCCATCTAAGACTCAAAACTCTGGCCAGTCTGCAGATAGTAGGTGAGAGTTTCCTCAACCACATAACATTGTCATGCCAGATGTTAAATCATGTAGAACAGCCATATACACACAAACCCTGTTAAACCAACATTACTTCAAATGTAGAATAGCAATAGTTACATTCTGTCCCCATGTCTGGAACATCCCCCTCCTGTTTGTTGGCCTGTCTCCACAATGTATGTTGTAAGAGGTATTTCCAACTACCCTCTGTGATGCTGTTTGTCAGACACCCACATGAAGTCCTGCTCACAGTGAAGGAAAAGGTCCAACACCCACATAAAGTGCTTAAGTATAGGAGTGTGTTTCCATGCAATTGGCTATAGGAATGATACCGCAGCTGTTCTACATGCAATTAGCAAGTGGGAGACTACAATTCGTGCACAGGCTATCAGCTGATCATGAGCATTACCTACAAAAGTCAAGCTGCTGCCTATGCAAAACAGACATACTTTTCCACATCCACCAGAGAGTGAGTGAGTGAGAGAGAGAGAGAGAGAGAGAGAGACAGAGAGAAAGTAAGAAAGGAAGGAAGTACGAGCTAACCGTGTTTGTGTATGATCTGTGGGCGGAGATTGGTATCTGGGTATTATAACGGTTGCCTGTACTGTTTACTAATCCATACTGTCACATGGTAATTGCACATGGCTGTACACATTTATGGATGTGGATTGTCTACAACAGCCCCTACAGTGTTTAAAAACTGTTGGCCTTGCGATGTGGACATTGGGACATATAGGTCCTCAATATAATGATGTAGCAAAACCCACACTACAATGGATTATGTCATTACACAATCACCCCAACATGATACTGATGATGCACACGCACTTACCAGTACTGAGTTTCAAACCCCTACCTGTCTATGTATTGCTATTACGGTGTTACACAGTTATTGCATGCACCATGGAGCTTACATGTTGGAGAGCTGTCCAAAGGTATCTTTGAAGGTGAGTGACATCAGCAGCAGTGCTAAAGGAAGGGTAAGGGAAGTGTAGTAAGTGTAAATGTCCACAAAATCAAGTGTCAACAAAGATACACACACACACTCTCTCACAGAAACACACGCATTATCACAGTTGGCAAGGTCAGAATTAGAACTCCTACCTAACTAGTTTGCTGCATTACAGTATTACATTGTTATCACAAGTGCCACAGAGCTTATAGGGCTGAAACATGGCCAAAGGGTTATTTCAAGGTGACTGACATCAGCAGGCATGCTAAAGTAGGCCAATGGGAGGTGTAGTGAGTGTGAATGGCTGCATATCTCACACACACACACACACACACACACACACACACACACACACACACACACACACACACACACACACACACACACACACACACACACACACACACACACACACACACACACACACACACACACACACACACACACACTTGCCAGTACTGAGATCCATAGGTTCATTGCTTCACAGGTGTGTAGTAGGTGAATGGACCTGAAGGCTGTACAATGCTAGACCAAAGGAATACCTTGGCATCAGGCCACATAACAGTAGTCCCTAGTGTGGCTCAAGGGTGTAGTCCCTGGAGTGGTCCGCAGGGGTGGGTACTGTATTCACCATCCACTCATCCGGGTTACTATTGTGGGTGGCCAGTGATGTGCACTCCTTCCCAAGTATGTGATCTATATTCCATAACATGGACAGTGTCTGGGTTGTGCACATGTCCCACACGCATGTTATTTGATGTTTGGAAGTGTACTTGAGGTCTCTGGAGCATACTGTGTGGACAAATTGTTATCTTCTGATGTAGCATTCCTGACCTCATTTGGTGAGACCTGGCTATGTAACTGAGGTCATGCTTGCACCTACATTGACAGCATGATACAGGTATTCAGTGGAGTTAGTGGTGTCTTTCCATACAGGGCATGTGTATAAGGCATGGTATTCCCTTTGTGGGTTACATTTGCAGACTCTACAGTTGTTGCATGCGTCCAGTGGGGAACATAGTAAAAGGGCCATTGTACACATTTAATTGCCTACTGAGGGGATGGAACAGGGTGCCATGTCCTTTTACTTGCTGGATAACACACACTCAGGAAATGTAACACATCAAAGTACTTTCTGATGTCAGTGGCACTGTTGTGGTCAACAGGCATGTCCATTGCAATCACACCATGGTTACTATTTGTGAGGCAATATGCATGGAAGTACCAATATAGTGATTGTTGCCTAGGCAAGTGTGCTTGTGTATGAGATGTGGGTGGAGAGTGTTCTCCGATTAATAGAAGAGTTGCCTATATTGTTCACCAAATGATAATGTCACATGTAGGGCTATGGGTTGTCTACACCAACCTCTCTGATGTTTGACATCTGTTGTCCTTGTAAGGTGGACATTGTGACATATACTAGGTCCTCAACATAATAATTTAGCAAAACCCACCCCACAATGGATCCTGTTCATAGGTTCATAGGTTGGTACTAGGCTATTGGCCCTAGGGCCTATACAAGCCTAGCCATAACACTTCCCTAGCTATTTCTTCTCACACTATTTACTTCCCTGAACCCCTGTCTAACAGGGTGACTGATGTGATCCCCGGGGTGAATTTCCTTCCTCCCATCCAGTCATCAAGGTTCCTTTTGGAGAGGGCCAAAGAGGCACTCTGCTTGACATGTATGAGCAGTCTGTTCCAGAGTCTGGGGAGTCTCTGGGTCAGGAACCTATCCCTCCAGCATGTTTTGTTTATTGTGATGACAAGGTTTAGATCCCTGGAGCGTGTGGCTCTGAGGGATTGGAATTTCTTTAAGTGTAGCATGTTCAACAGCTCTGGGTTTGACATGGCCTTGTATGTTAAGCGGAGTTCACCTTTGAGTACACAATATGCAACAGAGTATAGCTGGAGTTTTTTAAGGCGGTCAGCATAGGGCATCTGCTTTAGGCCTGTGATTCCTTTAGTGAGGTATTTCTGCGTCCTTTCCAGTTGGTGCAGGTGTCTTGAGAGGTACATACCAAATGGGGCATTGTATTCTATAATGGGTCTAATGAGGGATGAGTACAGTGGGACAATGACCTCCTTTTTCTGGATGAAAAGCCCTTACTGATGAGGTGTGCCACATAGAAGGAATTCCTGACTGTTCTGATGATATGGTCATCGAAGGTGAGACCACTGTCCACCTGTGTCCCTAACTGTAGGACTCAGCAGTTGAACTTTCAGTTCCTGTCTGCATGGGTGTCATGAAGTTTGTCACTTCTGACTTGAGTAGCATGAAGTTGGCTTTGGAGAAGTTTTTTATGGAGGATTCCTTACTGGGGGGTGGGGATGGGATGTGGATGTTAAGGGTGATTAGCTTATGGTCTGACCTGACCAACGAGGGGGTGACCATAGGTGTGGAGCATCGATTCCCCATGTTGGTAATGACCAGGTCTAGGATATTGGAGCCCCTGGATGGACAATAGATTATCTGATCCAGGGCATTGGAATTTATGAATTCCAAGAACTGTTGGGCAAAGGTGTTGGTGCATGAGTAGTTTTCCCAGTTAATGGCAGGGTAGTTGAAGTCACCCAGTATTAGGGTGTTTGGTTGTATCTTAATATTTTCCAGTATGTTTAGAAAGGTGTAGTGAGAATCTTGTCGCATGGTGGGAGTTCTATAGCAAGCTACAATTTGGATTGCAGTGTTACCTAGTGTTAGTTGCACCTGGAGAATTTCTAATGCATTTTGTTGGGCAACTAGCCTTTTGGAGTGAATATCCTTGGTGAATATGGACACTCCTCCACCTTTAGTGTTTCTATCCTGGTTTGCTGGCCAAAAAGTGTGGTAAGAGTTGTAGCCTGGTATTGTTGTTATTAAACAATCACAGCAACCTCCATACAGGATACTGATGACAGACAGACACACACACACCCACATGCCAGTACTGAGACAGACAGACACACACACACACACACACACACACACACACACACACACACACACACACACATGTGAGTACTGAGATTTAAACTCCTATCTATCTATGAATTGCTACTATAGTGTACCACATTTATTGCTCACGCCAAAGAGCTTATAGGATGGATGTTGTCCCAAGGTACTTCTAAGGTGAGGAACATCACCAGCCCTGGTAAATACTGGCATTGGGTGATATAGTGGGTGAGAGATCCCAAAAATAATTTTACCATATACGCACATTTACATTTGCCAGGTGTGAGGTTCAAACCTCTATCTAACAATCCTTACAGACCATCATGTTATGCATTTACCACATGCACCACTGACCTTACGTGGTCTAGGGTTGGCAACAGGTACTTCTAAGGTGGATGATATATGCAGGACTGCTAAAGTCAGGCTCTGAGATGTGTACTGGGTGTAAATGGAGCCAAATTATTTGAGGTACAGACATATGTACATACATAAACACTTGCCACGGATGAGATTCAAAACCATATCTATATAGCTACTGCTACTACATTGTTCCACATTTATGGCATGCACCATGGAGCTTACACGTTGAAGAGCTGTGCCAAGGTATCTTTAAAGGTGACTAACAGCTGCACTGCTAAAGGAGGGGTAAGGGGAGAATAGTAAGTGTCAATGTCCAATAAATCAGGTATCATCAAAGACACACACACACTCTCACACAGTTTTACAGTTGCCATGGTCTGGGATTAGAACTCCTACCTAAATATTATGTTACAGTATAGTATTATGCAGTTATGCAAGTGCCATGAAGCTTATAGGGTTGGCACTTGTCCAAAGGGTTATTTCAAGGTGACTGACATCAGCAGGCTTGCTAAAGTAGGGCACTGGGAGGTGTAGTGACTGTGAATGGCCTCAAAATCATTCATCTCCACACACACATGCACGCACACACGCACACACACACACACACACACACACACACACACACACACACACACACACACACACACACACACACACACACACACACAGTTTCACAGTCGCCATGAGAACTCCTACCTAATTAGTTTTCTACATAACAGTATTACACACGTAGAGAAAGTGCCATGCAGCTTATAGAGCTGAGACTTGGTCAGAGGGTTATTTCAAGGTGACTGACATCAGCAGGAGTACTAACATGGGCAATGGAAAGTGCAGTGTCTGTGAATGGGCCATAAGCCATTCCTCTGGAAGCACACACACACACACACACACACTCAGTCACCCACAACTTCACATTTGACAGTACTGGGTATATAAATGCAAGATGAATGCTAATTTGTACTATTGTGTTACACAGTTATCACAAGCACCACAGACACCATAGGGCTGAGGGCTACCAAAAGCAATATCGACTATGACTGACATCAGCACATCATGTGATATCGGTCAATTGGATGTGTGGTGGGTGGGACAGAGCTCATGATGGTAATCTCTTTGTCACTGTCTGTCTCTCTCTTCCCCACATCTCTGTGAGTGAATGTTTGACATATTATAGTGTGTTGGCCTGGGATATGTGTGAGTATTCCTATCCAATGTGTGTGCAAAGCATGAATGGTGTACAATTTGGTGTATGTGCACAGAGATCTGCGACTGACAGGTATGTATAGTCCACTGTGTTGTCAGTGTAGGCGCATGCCCAGTATGACATTCTGTATTGAGTGGGTGAATCCATTCCAGGTAGGTTGTACTCCAGTCCTGGGTTTGGTGTTCTACACCTACAGCTAGCAACCTGTTTCTGCAGGATATCTGTAGATAAGTTGACAATATGGAGTCACAATGGGTGACAGTGGGATACTGTAACTATTGTGTCTGTGCTGCTTGTGTTACATGGTTGGTGTTAGCAGAGATATTCAGACATATGTACTGTTTTACACTGTGATGTATTATGTCAACTACTGACAGATATACTTATTTGCTCACAGTTATTTCCTGGAAAATACAAGATGAATGAAGATGTGTCCAGTATTAGGTTCATAGGTTCATAGGTAAGTACTAGGCTATTGGCCCTGGGGCCTACATAAGCCTAGCCAAAAAGGTTCCCTGGCTTTCTCCACCCAAGAAAATTATTTTCCTGTACCCCTGTCAAGCAGTGCTGCAGAAGTGATCCCTGGGGTGAATTTTCTATTTCCCATCCAGTCGTCAAGGTTTTTCTTAAAGAGGGCCAATAAGGACCTTTGCTTGACAGGAATGGGGAGTTTGTTCCAGAGTATAGGGAGTCAATGGGACAGGAATCTATCTCTCCAACATGTTCTGTTTATTGTGGTGACAAGGTTTAGGTCCATGGAGTATGTGATACAGAGAGATTGGTATTTCTTTAAGTGTAGCATGTCCAAAAGATCTGGGTTTGACATAGCTTTGTATGTTAGGCAGAGATCACCTCTGAGTAGGCGATATGCGACGGAGTAGAGCTGGAGTTATTTGAAATGGTCTGCGTATGGCATCTATTTGAGGCTAGCAATCCTCTTAGTGAGGTATTTTTGTGGCCTCTCCAATTGTTGAAGGTGTCTTGTGAGATACATGCCAAATGAGGCATTGTACTCTATGATTGGTCTAACGAGGGATGAGTAGAGAAGAATAATGACCTCCTTTTTTTTGAGAGGAGTACCCTTTTGTGATGAGCTGTGCCATGTAGAAGGATTTCCTGACTACTGTGGTGATGTGGTTATCAAAGGAGAGACTACTATCCACCTGTGTCCCGAGGTAGCTTATCAAACTTTCAGTGTTTAGTGAGCTAGCGCTTATGTGGTAGTTCATAGATACCGAGTTTTTCCCAAAGGGGATGACAATGCACTTCTTAGCATTGAGTTTGAGCCATGACTTTGACACCAAGCATCTGTCTCAGTGAGGCCCTTTTGTAGAATGTCAGCATCATTTGGTGATTTTAATATGGCTCCCAGTTTACAGTCATCTGCGAACTTTGTTAGCCAAAGACCTTCTGTGTTGGCCTGCACATCGGAGAAGTAGATGCCAAACAAGAGAGGACCCAGGACTGAACCCTGTGGTACTCCACTTGTCTCTGATCTGAAATTGGACTTGGATTCGGCATTTTACTATGTGGGTTCTGTCAGTAAGCCAGTTGGCCACCCATTTTGTGACATAGGGGTTTATTCCCAGTTTAGTGAGTTTATCAATAATTCCAGAGTGAGAGATGGTGTTGAAAGCCTTGGCAAGGTCAAGATAGGCTGTGTGCACTACCTTGTCCTCATCTACGGCTCTTGTGATGTTTCAAATAAGTCAATCAGGTTTAGTAGACATGATCTACCTTTTACAAACCCAAACTGAGTGGGGTCCAGGGTTTGGAGGTTACCTATGTCTTTGATTATAAGCTCCAAGATGATACATTCCATGGTTTTGCAGACTAGGCTCATCAGGCTAATGGGATGGTAGTTACTGGGGTCCGTGTTAGCACCCCGTTTGTGGAGTGGGATAACTGTCGTTGTGTGCCATACAGTAGGCACATAGCCTGAGGTGAGGCTATGATTGTACATGGCACTTAGGTGGGGTGCCAGTTCATTCTGTAGTTCATGCAGTATGCAGCCTGGGATGTTGTCTGGTCCCATGGATGCTGTGCTTTTGGCTTTGGAGAGGGCGGTCTTTACTTGTTCATCCATGATTACAGGGGCTTTACATTCTTCTGGTATTAAGATGGGCCCTTTGATGGGTGAGAGGGGGGTAGAGTTAGCACTGAACCTATCTGCCAGGATGTTGGCAATATTGGTTGGTTCTGTATATTTAGTGCCATTGTGCTGCAGCTCAGAGCGGATGTGAGTGTTGCCATTGTGATTCCTGACATAGCTATAGAACACTTTGTGGCTGTCTTTGGAATCAGTGGCAATTTTATTTTCATAACTTTCTTTGGAGGATTTTATGAGGGATCTCAGCTTCTTGCTGAGGCTGACCAGGGAGTTCAATCTGGGGTTTTTACTCTTTCTTGCAACAGCTTCTTCCTTCTCTTGCAGAGAGAGTTTGTTTATGGAAGGTGACCACCAGATTGGCTTCCTTTTTTTGGAGGATAGCGTCTTGGTTCTTTTGGAGATGGCATGATCCCTGCACTTGTGTATGTGCTTATACAGTGCATTTGCGTAAGATTCAGCAGTTGTACATCTATTATCCATCTGGGTGGCTGTTGTGAAGTTTGCCACTTCTGTCTTAAGTAGCATGAAGTTGGATTTGGAGTAGGTTTTGACAGTGGTTTCCTTAATGGGGGGGGTGGGGGTGGGATGTGGATGTCTAGGGTGATTAGCTTGTGGTTGGATCTGACCAGTAAGGATTTGTCCTCTGGCATGGATCACTGGTTACTCATATTGGTAATGACCAGGTCCAGGATATTGCTGCCCCTGGTGGGAGTGTGGGCAACTAATCCAAGGCGGTGGAGTTTATGAATTCCAAAAAACGTTGAGCAAATGAGTTGGTACATGAGTAGCTTTCCCATTTGATGGCAGGGTAGTTGAAATCACCCATAATTAAGATATTGGGTTGTACTTTAATATTTTCCAGTATCTTAAGAAATGAAGAGTGGGAATCCTGGGGCATGGTGAGGGATCTGCAACAAGCTACAACCTGGATTGCAGTCTTGTCCAGTGTTGCACTTGGATAATTTCAGATGCATTAGGTTGAGCAACTAGCCTGGAGGTATGGATGTCCTTATTTAATTTAAGTACTAGAACTGTTTTCCAGCTTACTAGACAAGGAAGATTGAGTGCTACAGCAATTTAAGGATGATATAGTGCTTACAAGTAGCTCTGAGCTATTTCTGGGTACAAAGAGCAAAGTTAGAGTGCTGATACTTGAGAGACTGATTAGATCTTAGGGAAAATTTGAAGAGCAGACCTTGTGGCTCCGGTAATAGATTTAACCGTGGTTCAGCAGCGCTGCGCGAAGCACAAACTCACACGAACACGGGTTTTAAAGCAGGAAGTTGAAACTGATAGAAGCAGCCCAAAACAGACAATAGTACAACAAAACTAGTGCTGGAAACCACTCCCCTCTATCTCTACTCTGGTCCACTCTGAACACAAAACACAGTCCAGAAATCAGCAAATCTGGGATCTGGACTATACTGGTTTAAGGAAAAGGTGGGAAACGAGGAGGCAGATAGGATTTTTGTAGTAGCTAGTTTTTTTTTTTTTCAGAAGTAGGGAAGTAAAAAAAAGCACAGCAAAATACACTAATAAAGCTCTAAAAGGCTAGCTTACTTGAGGGTATAGCCTGTAACAGTAAATACAATTTGAAACAAATAATATGGTAAAGTGCAATGTACAAAACCAGCAGAAATGCAGTTGAATAATTTAACACAGTAGGAAAACACTTATGACAAGGTGCAGCAGGTAATAAAAGGCATAATACAGATCTTTTGAACAATTTAAGTCTCTCTCCCTCCTTTCTGCTGCTGTAATTCTCTGCAGGATGCTCATACGGATCAACCGAGGTAAAAACAAGCACAAACCCATGCAAACACAGGTTTTAAAGCAGGAAGTTGAAATGGATAGAAGCAGCCCAAAATGGCCAATAGTACAACAAAACTAGAGCTGGAAACCACTCCCCTAGCGATAGATAGGCTGTTCAGAGCTTACCACTGCCACTTATAGGCTGCAAGACTTCCCTCTGTCTCTGCAAGGTCTGGTCCACTCCCAACACAAAACGCAGTCCAGAAGTCAGCAAATCAGAGATCTGGACTATACTGGTTTAAGGAAAAGATGGAAATGAGGAGGCAGATAGGATTTTTGTAGTAGCTATTTTTTTTTTTATTTTTATTCTTGCACACTCATGCCATTCTAGAGGGGTAGCTGCAGACACTTGCTGATGGGTCTGTGTAAATGGTCCAACACCTTGGTATTGTGGTGGCTGAGGATCCCCTTCTTGTACATATATCGACATAACAGAATGGCCATATCCTGCTGTGGCCATACCTCTCAGCTGTACAGATTCACCCAGGTTACCCAGAGACAGGGCTCATAAACCTGGTCAGTTCCCCCTCACATTGTGATTTATGAGGAGGTTTGTAGCCACCCATTACTGGGTTTGCAGGCAGGAGTAGTATGGGCACATATCAGAGTTTCAGACTTCACACAATCCATGACGTCCATGCTACTATACCCCCCAATCTGTTATTCTATCCTCTTCCTAACATTATGCGAGCAATATCTGAGAAATATCTTTATAGTTGTACCTTCATCCCAGCAGTATGTAGGGGTTGGTCGACAGTTCACGCAGTAGGACATGGTGGGCATGCTACTGGGATTTGTCAATATGGCCTTGCATTTGTTTTCTGTTGACTGTGTTATGTTGTTAGTTGGGACCCCATGAGATAACATACATTGGCACTACAGGTGAGGCACAGGCCTTTGACAGAGGACTGTAGGCCATTTGGTAGTGATACAAGCCATCTGTAGCAGGCCAGTGCATTCTGTCACTCCTACATTCTGAGGCTGTGAGCCACTGGATTCCCCTGGGGTGACAGGGTAAGTGTGCAAGGTGTTAATGGCAATAGTTCCTGTCTATATTAATCCATTGGTCTGGATGCTGGCAGCTAGGGACACACCTGCATGGGACACCTCTTCAGCATGCTGCATTCTGTGGGTATCCCCATACAGAAGTGGAGGGTCATACTGTACTCATTTCCTACAGTAAGGATATGACTTGCGATAAACCTGTGACTGATGGTGGGGTGAGCTGAGTGGATGTGTGATATGGAAGCTTCTTGCAGCTGACTCACAGATATACTCGAGAAATTCCCCTTATGCTGCCTTGTGCAGTGACATAGGCAGTCTCTCATTAATTTATAACTGTGCCTTTTGTGGTCTGCCACTCTTTGGCCAGACTACATCAGTATTCCATACTACACAGACAACTAATGTGCTGCTAACCTGTATGTACAATTCCAAAGGTGTGTGCGGTTGACAGTTACATTTTATGTACTCTGTCTAGGGTACTCCCACCTGTGTACTGTGTGTATGTCTGGGCCCACATTCATGGCATGTCCATCTTTCAGACGGTGACAGATATTGACATCTGGACAGTGAGTATGGATGACTGCTGACATGAGTATTGCTGAGAAGCATTGTGGTTGGCACTGTAGATGTCAGAACATAGCCCTGTCATCAACAATACTGGCCATAGGCCACCGAGACATAACCCTCCATGTCTACATGCTGACCACTTCCAGACAATATTGAACACACAACAACATAACACACGGACTGCTGCATATTGTACATATGCAACAATCTATCCTGTAAACTGGGTCAGCTCAGGTAATCTGTGCTCTACTGTTATTAAACTCACACGTACATGTTACTGCATTTCTACATAGGATTGTGGGGGGGGGGTAAGCTCATCTATACCTGTCCTGCTGGCTGAGGCTGGTGTTGGGTATGTGAGCCTCTCTGACATGCATGTGTGTGTCCTATGGACACACATTTGGGCCACTACACGTACTGCAGCGGGATTTGTCACCTTGTCTAGTACTGCCTAGTATGTTGACACTAGTATTTGTTATGGATTTCATGCTGCCCATATAGGTGTCCACTATCTGCTGCAATACCATTCAGCCACCCGATTCCCTTGCATGCTCATGTCCATACCATAGATACAGCTATCAGAACATACTACTCCATTCAGCAATTGATAGAAAGAGTGACTTACCTTGTGGCTGTGCCAGTATTGATGACGGTGCTGGAGGGCTGACTATGTCAGATGCACATAGTACACTCCCTATACAGGTAGTATCTTGTTTGGCATCCCTTTTACTGTATGTGCAAGTCAGAGAGAGGTGTCATTCCCTGGGTTCCTACTGTGTCAGTGTATGTGCTATGTGTTGCCTCTTTGCCAAAGCCTGGGCATACTGGGCACACTTCCTACCTACATGGGCAGGCTCAGGTTGTTCCTCCTCCAAGTCCCTTTGTGGCTATGTTGGCCTTGGCAATGGTGGGGGGGCTGTGTGGCCTTGCCCTGTGCTGTACCTGCTGCAGCTGTTTCTGCGGAATCATATTGTTTAGCATGGTACATACTATGAACATTTGTGTACATGTAGCTGGAGAGTACTGCAAGGCTCTACCAGATATGTCCAGGCAGCAGAACCATGACTTTAGCATCCCAAACATGTGTTCTATTATGATTCTGGTTTGTGCGTGTGCCTCATTATGGAGTTCTTTTTCGGGTGTGTGTGCATTTCTGATGGGTGTCATCAACCACGGCTTCAGTGCGTATCCAGCATTTTCCACTAGGTGGCCATATAGGATGTCTCCAGTGGCAAATGACTGGTACAGCTGTGTCATATACTAGATATGGGAGTCGTGATAGCTTCCAGGGCTGCCAGCACACACATTCAAGATAATGCCCTGGGCATCGCACATGACCTGGCAGTTGATGGAGAGGAAGGCCTTGTAGTTTATGTAGACCTTACCCCGCTCACCGGGTGGTGCTTTGATGTGTATGTGCATGCAGTCTATAGCACCCACTACCTCAGGGTATTCTGCTATTTGGTGGAAGAGATGCATATTGCTGGTCAATGCCTCACGGATGTTGAGAAAATATATGTGCTCACTGGCATGTGCTGACATGACATCCAGGAACTGGTGGAGTACCTGGATGCTGATGCCTGTGAGATCCCCATGATAACCCCAATTGCCCTTTGGAAGGTACCTGTGGCTAGTATTCTTAAGCCTACCCATACCTTGGTATCCACTGGGATGGGTTCCCCTCTGTTGGTTCTGTGTGTCAGGTGTGGCCATCACACCTCAACAATTTGCTGTAGAATGTCCCTGTTCACCCTATAGTGCTCCACTATCACCAGCTCATGTAGCCTTTGGTAGGTTACCCTGGGTCTGTACACTCTTCTCCTTCTCCTCACTGTGGGTTGGTTGTCAGCATTCACATTCTCACCACCTTCAGCCTCTCCCATATATTGATGTATGAGAGCGGCAGCAACCCCTAACATTTTGTTAGTTTTGTCAGGTAAAATTTCCCCGTCTGTGTACACTGGTGTTGTAGAGTTTGTGGGAAAAAAAAAACAAACTGGAAGGTGTTTGCATAGTTTAAAGTAGTGTGCTAGGCAGTTCCATGTGTAATTGGCTGATTCTGATACATTTCACCTGCCAGCTATGCTAGTTCTCCTTGATTGCCTTCCTACTGCTGTTGTCCCTTCCCATTTCTTTCCCGTTTAAGCCCCAAGGCATGGCACGCATATCCAGTGCTCAGATGTGAACAGAGCTTCTAGTTCCCTTTTTTTCTTTTTGTTTTGTTTAAACCCGGTGCATGGTGCACACACCCATTTAGGCAATGTAAACACTGCTAGGCAGCCTCAGACACCCCCCCCCTTCCTTAGCTGTGCTTAGCTAAGGACAAACATGGGCCACAGAGCTCCAATAAGCTTACAGCATGTATGACACTGCCCCTTATGAAGTCATCTACCTCTTATACTTATGGTGTTGCTACATCTACATGGTTGGGTGCAAGCTAACACTGGGAGGAAATCTGTGATTCAGTATCAGTCCCCTCATTTGCATAAAACAGAATCTAATTCATAATTAACACACTCACCCTTCCCCCTTAGCAACCACTATTCCCTGATATTGTTGTCTTATGCATGCCATTGACTATCATGGCAAAATGCTGATTTGGGTTTAAAAGCTTATTTCCAACTTTTTTTCTTATTTTTGGGCCGATCCCGTTTGCGCACCGCTGCCCTACACTTAAACGGCCGGAATCAGCAAAAAATAAATAAATAAAAGTTATATTTTATAATTTTGTAACTATTTCTCATGCCAGTGGCCATATATTTGGCCATTGGCATGCCTACTACATTGAATACGTGCTTTCTTTGGAGCTGTCATGCCTCCGTTTTGTAGTTTGCAGAAATGTATTTGGTTAGTAACCTGCGCAGACACCTGCCTGCTTCCTGGATCGCTAATTCACCACATTTGCATGGTTTTTACCAGCAAATGGGGTAATTAGCATATAGCAGTGGTGTCCGTGCAGGAATAGTGTAGGAGCGCTCGTGCACGTCCCCGGAGCAGCTCTTGCACTATTCCTGTACTCCGTGCAGAGCTTGCTGAATACAGGGGAAAATGTACTTATAGTAATGGGCAAACAGCTTCTGGCTGATAGTTTTACCTGCCTCACTCCTTGTGGTATTAGCTGCATTTTCAGTAATTTAATACATAAACAACTATGAGAAGTTGTGGATGGCAGTCACCATCTAGCAGATTCTTGGTATTGTTTCTCTCTTGGTTATGGAATGGAAACTACTTTGTTTGCATTCTCAGACTGAAGGACAGAAATGAGTAGAGTGGTTCTAACATTAAATGTTGATTTTTACAAAGGCATTTGATATCTTTACTCTCTGCTTTGTAATATATTAAGAATTAGGACTCACTTAATTCATACCCATGCATAGATATTAGTTTGTTATACGAGTTAATTTCATCTTTTAGCTTGTCTGCATCTCAGCAGACATTCCTTAGTGGTCTCCTTTAGGGCCATTACCTTTGTATGCAATAGAAGAAGAAATGTATATGCTCTTAGGTAACCCACTATGCAGACATCTAAACTCAGCTTTTTAGAGATGATGATCATGAAAGGATTCAGTCCTTACTGCAGTTTAATTTCCACAGACTTGAAGCTAAGCTAACAATGTCAGGGCTAGTGTTTACTCCTTTAAAATGATAATTCATGGTCTTTAGCTCAAAAATGATCATTAATCTCATTCAATTATTTTTAAATTCTGTCCTGCAGTGGGTATGCCATATACCTTATTGTCACTTTTCAAATACCTTAGTTTGCAACTAGGGAATGGTCTAAAACATGAGCTGCACATTTATAGCAAAGTAAAAAAAAAATCATATCAGTAGCTCAAGAATAAGACCCTTCTTGACCACAGACTTCAAGAGAAAATGAATCAGTTTTCTGTTCTTTTCTAAATGACTATATGACTCCAGTCATGTCACTGATATACAAGATCAATTAATGACCAAATGGGAAGATGCCTAACAGACAGCAACGAAATGTATAACTGGCTAAAGACAGAAACTGTATCACTGGAACTCATTCACACAAGCTGGATGGGTTGACCTATTTATGTGTTTATATTTGTTTACCAGGGCAGTGCACTGATCTCATTGGACCATTTGCAGGCAAAGCCCAGGTAAATAGGATCACATGCATAATAAAAAATATTTACAGATACAAGGTTATACTAAAAAACAAATAAATATACATATGTGCATATGCATTTAGTTCAAGAAGCAGTTAACAAAGCCATGGATGGAAAAAGAGAACTCTGCTTAGTAGAGTTTTATGGATAAGATATAACCATAATAACTGAGATGGCTAATACTACAGAAATAGCCGCATATCATTACATATAATTATATAGAGAGGTATGATGACATTAAAAGAGGCAAGTGAGAATAGTTGCAAGAAATTATGAATTTCTGTAATAATTAAGAATTATGAAACAAATTCACAATATAATATGTTCTGCTTGCATGTAGATTGCTGAACACCTTTTTTATGTCCAGCAGTTTTGCTGGTATTCAGGTGGCATAATCTCCACAAAATGTTATGTCATCAAAGGCTAATCTGATAGACCCCACCTTGAACCATAAAAAATATGGTGATGATCCCCCGGATTCTCTATCCCTTGCATGGCATGCAAGATCGGTGCAGGAGCTCTAGCAGGCAATATGTCTGCCGTGCGATCCAGGAACAGCCTGCAGGAGCATGCACAAGCGCTCCTGCACTAGTCCTGCACAGACTAAGCCCCTGTATGCAAATCAACCCATTTTCAGGAAAAATCCATGCAAATGAGGTGATTTTGTGACCCAGGAAGCCTGCAACTGGCCGTGCAGGACTAGTGCACTCTGCATAAATGTACTCAGTTAGTAACCGAGTGCATTTCTACAAACTCCAAAACGGAGCTGTGACAGCTCCAAATAAAGGCTGCATATCATGTAGTAAGCATGCCAGTGGCCAAGTATAAGGCCACTGGCATTGCAAACAGTGAACAAAAATACAAAAATCAACTTTTATTCATTTTTTTAGCCTATCTCGGCTGTTTAAGCGTAGGGCAGCAGTGCGTAAATGGGATCGGGGGAAATAACAAAAAAACCCTAAATTAAGCATTCTAACTAAAATCAGTATTCTGCCATGCAAGTCAATGGCAGGCAGAAGACAACATGGCCAGTGAGTAGTGGCTGCTAAGGGGGAAGGCTCAGTGTGAGACATGTAACTATGCATTAGCAGGCATTCATAGGCAAATGAGGGGAATGACAGTGAATCCCAGTTTTCCCCAGCATGTGAGTCAGGTCCCAACAGTGTAAGAGTAGGAATAGCTTGGTGCAAGCCTAGGAGTTATGTGACATCATGGGGTGTGTGTCAGGCATACTGTAAGCGGATTGGAGCCCTGTGGCTGGGTTTGCTCCTAGCTTGGCACAGATAAGCTAGGGGGTGTGTCTGAATCTGCCTAGCACTCTTTACATTGCCTAAGCAGGTATAAGGAAGAAAAAAAAGTTAAACCAGGAAACAGCAGCACTGTGCACATTTGAGCACTCTGTGCAGCACACCCCTGGGCTTAAACAGGAAGGCAATCAGAAGGGAAAACAGCAGTAGGAAGGTAATGAAGGAGAACTAGCATAGCTGGCAGGTGAAATGTATCAGAATCAGCCAATTACACAGGCAACAGACCAGCCCAGCTCAGAACACTACTATAAACTATGCAAACACCTTCCCCTCTGGTTTTTCCCACACTCTACACTGCCGGTGTAAACAAGTGGGGAACTTTTAACACTCACAACAGGAAAATGATAGCGGCTGCAATAGCTGTCATACAATAACTTGTGGAAGAGGCTGAAGGTAGTGAGCATGTGAATGCTGTCCACCAACCCACAGTGAAGAGATGGAGAAGAGTATACAGACCCAGGGTAACCTACCAGGGGCTACATGAGCTGGAGACAGTTGAGCACTATAGGGTGGACAGGGATCTCCTACAGCAAATTGTTGAGCTGTGCTAGCCATGCCTGACACACAGAACTAACAGAAGGGAACCCATCCCAGTGGATAACAAGGTATGTCTAGGCCTAAGAATACTAGCTACAGGTACCTTCCAAAGGCCAACTGGGGATATGATGGGGATCTCACAGGCATCAGCTTCCAGGGTACTCCACCAGTTCCTGGATGCCATGTCAGCACATGTCAGTGAGCACGTATTTTTCCCCAACACCCATGAGGCGTTGGCTAGCAATATGCAACTGTTCAACCAAATAGCAGAACACCCTGAGGTAGTGGGTGCTATAGACTGCATGCACATATGCATCAAAGCACCACCCGGTGAGCGCGATAGGCTCTACATCAACCGCAAGGGCTTCCTTTCCATCAACTGCCAGGTCATGTGCAATGCCCAGGGCATAATAATGAATGTGTGTGCTGGAAGCTATCACAATTCCCACATCTGGCATCTGACGCAGCTGTACCAGAGATTTACCAATGGGGGATGCTGGATACGCACTGGAGCCATGGCTAATGACACCCATCAGAAATGCCCACACACCCGAACAAGAACTCCATAATGAAGCACATGCACAGACCAGAAGTATAGCAGGGCATGTGTTTGGGATGCTCAAGTCATGGTTCTGGTGCCTGGACACATCCATTGGAGCTTTGCAGTGCTCACCAGCTACATGTACCCAAATTGTCCTCGTATGTGCCATGCTACACAATATGATCCTGTGGAAACAGCTGCAGCAGGAACAGCACGGGACAGGGCCACACAGCCCCCCCCCACCACTGCCAAGGCCTGCACAGGCACAGAGTGACTTGGAGGAGGAACAACCTGAGCCTGCCCCAGTAGGCAGAAGAAGGTGTGCCTAGTATGCCCTGACCTTGGCAAAGAGGCAACGCATAGCACATACACTGACACAGGAGGGACCCAGGGAATAACACCTCTCTATGACTCTCACATACAGTAAAAGGGATGCCAAACATTACACTACCTGTGCTCAACCATGTGTAGGGAGTGTACTATGTACATCTGACATAGACAGCCCTGCAGTACCACCCTCAATACTGGGACACTTACAAGGTAAGTGACTCACACATGCCATTCAGGGGGAGTCACATAGCCAACAACAGTCACAGCCAGCAGGACAGGTGTAGACAAACACAAACAAAGGCTGTGCTATGGCCTCTGAATGATGCCTATGGGTAACCCCCCCCAGGCCTACACAGACAGACTACAGCAGGTCAGGCAGTGGAATGTCAGTTCTAAAGGGTAGGAAGTCTGAAAATAATATGTAGGTAAATAAAAGCTAAGATCTTTAGTACACTGGTATCCCACTAGACAGCATGATAGGTAAGACTACATAATGAAATGGAGTACCTGACATACCAGTACAGTCATAGTAAATGTGTGCAAGTGTCAGGTGTGCCCCACAATCCTGTGTAGAAATGTAGAAATAATCAGGTGTGCCCCCCATCCTATGTAGAAATGTAGTAACAGTCAAGTGTGCCCCCCCAATCTTGTATAGAAATGTAGAAATAGTCAGGTGTGCACCCCATCCTATGTAGAAATGTAGTAACAGTCAATGCCAAGTGATCGACGGATACCCTGCAGAAACAGTATGCTACCTGTAGGTGTACAACACATAGGTCTGCACTGTAGTACCGACTACCTGGACTTGATCTCCACATTCAATACAGATGGGCATACTGGGCATGCTCACACACTTAGAGAAATGACACTTAGAGAAATGAAGGAAATGTCAGTCAACAACACACTGAAAGGCCATACTGAACATGCTCACACACTTAAACACATAAAGGCCATGTCTGCAAACACCAGTGGACCAGACATATCTGGCAGTCACAGATGTTAGTGCAGACACTCCTCAGTATGCACCACACATGCTTTGCACACAGAGTGGACAGGAATACATACATATATCTAAGGACAACACACTATAATAAGCCAAAGGTAGATGTACATAGATGTGTGGAAGAGAGTGGCTGTGACAAGGAGCCATCCAGGCCTGTCACACCCAGCACACAGCCAAAGGGCCACAACCATATGAGGTCCAGCTGTCATTCACTGTAGATAATAGCCACTGGTATCTGTCAGCAGTACAGACTATGTGGTGTACGTGCTAGCTGTGCAACATCACTGTACAAGGAAGTAGTCATCTAGCATCTGTATACACGTAACTGTGAAATATGACCCTCTGTGTGGCCGCATCTGGTGTGTCAACCTCTAGATGAATGGGTTATGGCTCATGCACACACACTGCCCTCCCCATAGTCCTACTATGACAAGGCTGATGAGGTCATCCACTGTGAAATACACCTTTGGGAGAGTTGTCACCCAGTAATCTCTGTGGCACATCCCATAACTGTGTATAGCTGTAATGTGATAAACTAGTTCGGTAGGAGTTCAAATCCCAGACATGGTGAGTGTGTTTGTGTGTGTCTCTGTCTGTGTAGCAAGCAATGCTTTTTAGGGTAGTCACACTCCCTACAATTGAAATGCTCTACTTTGGTAAGGATGCTGATGTCATCCAACTAGAAATACACCTCTGGGAAGGCTGTAGTCCAGTAATCTCCATAGTGTGTCTTATAACTGTGCACTGCTGTAGTGTGATAAATTAGTTTGGTAGGAGTTCTAATCCCAGACTTGGTAAGTGTGTTTCTGTCTGTGTAGAGAGCAATGCTTTTCAGGGTAGTCACACTCCCTACACTCCAAATGCTCAACTTTGTCAAAGCTGCTGTCATCCACCTAGAAATACACCTCTGGGAAAGTTGTAGCCCAGTAATCTCCGTAGTGTGTCTTATAACTATGTACTGCTGTAGTGTGATTAGTTAGGTAGGAGTTCTAATCCCAGACTTGGCAAGTGTGTGTGTGTGTGTGTGTGTGTGTGTGTGTGTGTGTGTGTGTGTGTGTGTGTGTGTGTGTGTGTGTGTGTGTGTGTGTGTGTGTGTGTGTGTGTGTGTGTGTGTGTGTGTCTCTGTGTAGAGACCAATGATTTTTAGGGTGGTCACACTCCCTACACTTCAAATGCTCAACTTTGGCAAGGCTGCTGATGTCATCCACTTAGAAATACACCTCTGGGAAGGTTGCAGCCAGGTAATCTCTGTAGCATGTCCTATAACTGTGTACTGCTGTAGTGTAATAAATTAGTTAGGTAGGAGTTCTAATTCTGGACTTGGCAAGTGTGTGTGTGTCTCTGTTTGTGTAGTGAGCAATGCGTTTTAGGGTAGTCACACTCCCTACACTTCAAATGCTCAACTTTGGCAAGGCTGCTGATGTCAACCAACTAGAAAAATGACCTCTGGGAAGGTTGTAGCCCAGTAACCTCCGTATCCCGTCCTATAACCGTGTACTGATGTAGTGTGATACATTATCTAGGTAGGAGTTCTAATCCTGGACTTGGCAAGTGTGTGTGTGATTGTGTGTGTGTCTGTCTGACTTTGTGTAGAAAGCAATGCATTTTTCCTAGCCACACTCCCTACAATTCAAATGCCCTACTCTGGCAATCCTGCTGATGTCATTCATTGTGAAATACACCTTTGGGGAAAGAGTTCTCCAGTAATCCCTGTGGTGCGTCCTATAACAGCTCCATGCTGTAGTGTGATATAGACCTCTGTTTGGGGTTCTATACCCACACATTTCAGTTGTGGATGTTTTGTGTGTGTTTCAGTGTCTGTGTAGGAAGCAATACATTTTAGCCTAGCCACACTCCCTACAATTCAACTGCCCTACTTTGGCAATCCTGCTGATGTCATCCAATGTGAAATACACCTTTGGGGAAGGCGTACTCCAGTAATCTCCGTGGCACATACTATAACTGTATAGTCCTGTAGTATAATAAACTAGTTGTGTAGGAGTTCTAATCCCAGCTTGACAGGTGTGTGTGCATGTTTGTAACTCGTATCCTGTGTGGAGGTGGTTGTGAGTGTGTAGCAACTGGGCTCAATGCGGAGTGGGTTTTGCAAATTTCTTATATGGTGGCCCTACTATATATCACAATGTCCACCGTACAGGGATAACAGATGTGAAATAGATGAGAGGCTGGGGTGCAGACCCATACCCATACATGTGACATCAAGGCCAGGCAAACACAGTTAGCAACACCAGTATTACCCAGAGAACACTCTCAACCCATGTCTCATACACACGCACACTTGCCTAGGCAACAACCAATATGTTGATAGTACACTGGCTATTGAACACTGATAGTAACTCTGGAGTGATTGCAGTGGGCTACAGAGAGCATGGCACCCTGTCCATCTGTCCAATAGGCACATACATGCACACAGTGCACCTTCCCCATGTTCCCCACTGGGCACCTGCAACACCTGTGGTGCCATCAAATGTGACCCACAAAGGACATACCATGCCTGAAAACATGCCCTGTATGGACAGATGCCACTGACACCAGGGAATGCCGTTAGTATGTTATCAGTGTAGGTGCAGGGTAAACCTGCTGTCCATTACCTGTTCCCACCACAGGAGGCCAAAGCTGGCACATCTGATGATAATCTGTGAACACAACATGGGCCAGACACCCCAGGTACAGTTCCACATGTCACTGTACATGCATGTGGAAGGCGTGCACATCCCAGATATCGTCCATGTCATGGACTAAGGAACACATACATGGCAAGTGATGCACAGCATTGGCCACATGCAATAGTCACCCAGGTGACTGGATGGTGGATACAATACTCACCTGTGTGGCCACATCCAGAAACTACACTCCTTAGCCACAATGCAGACCATTGTCATGCGGCCTGATGCCAAGGTATACCCATCACCTAGCCTTGTATAGTCATCTGGTACAATTGACCATCACACACCATGAAGAATTGCACCCATGCATGTCAGTACTGGCACAGGGGTGTGTGTGTGTGTGTGTGTGTGTGTGTGTGTGTGTGTGTGTGTGTTGTATGATGCGTATGATCACATTTACACTCACTATAACCCCCACTGGCATATTGAAGCATGCTGTCTGATGGCAGACACCTCCCCATACCCTTTGCCCATATAACCTCCGTATGATGCCTGTGGTGCATGTGATACCTGCACAGTAATGTGTTGTGGCAATCTCACTAGTGATAAGTTATATTCCTGGCCCTGCCAAGTGTGTCAGTGTATGTGCGTTCCTGTGAGAGTTTGGCTGTGTTGTTGCTGGCACCTGGTCATGCGGACAGGCACGTGTACTATACCTACTGTATAGCTGCCATATCCCTGTTGAAGATGTCATTCACCATCACATATACATTCTGAGGGCTTCTTACCATGTAACCAATGTGGTGCATATAATAATTGCATGGAAATGTGATAGCACTACATAGTCATCAGGAGTTTGATACCCTGTGCTGGTAGGTGTGTGACACAAACATGCTTAGCTTTTACTCCCCCACCCCTCCCTGACTTGTCTTTGACTCTGTCTGCCTCTCTCACCCCCTCTCTGCTGGATGTGGAGACCTACACCTGCTTTGCTTATGCAGCAACATATTTATTTTAAGTGATGCTCATGATCAGCTGATGGCCTCTGCACAAATTGCAGCCCTCCTCTAGCTGACTGCTTGTGGAACAGCTGTGTTAACATTCCCATAGCCAACTGCATGGAAACACACTCCAACATCTAGGAACATCATGTTGGTGTTGGGCCTTTCCATTCCCTGTGAGCAGGAACTCGATCTGTTGTTTGGCAAACAGCATCTCAGATGAATTGGGGATTTACCTCTAACAACATACACTGTGGATCCAACCACGGAAAACTTGAGCAGTCCAAACACTAGAACTTACACTGTTCTTTTAGAAAAACTGACAAGTTTATTGCACCAAACCAGTGCGCTAATACACTGAAAGAAGTTAACCTAGGTTTCGTCCTACATTCATGGACTTCATCAGAACAAATAAGCCCAAACTAGTCAAGTATTAGCGCACTGGTTTGGTGCAATAAACTTGTCAGTTTTTCTAAAAGAACAGTGTAAGTTCCAGTGTTTGGACTGCTCAGGTTTTCCGTGGTTGGATTTGTGGTTACCAAGTTTGCTTTGAGTTGAACTGTGTATTTGTCATGGAATCCTTGGAGTCTGATTCAGGCATTATGGAACTTTTACTGAAAATCAACCAACAGTTATCTGAACATACCGAACAAATTAAATCTTTGGTGCAACAGCAGCAGATAATATCAGCTGGTTCTCCTGGTCTATTTGGCAGTTTGGGTGTGCCTTTAACCCAGCCTACTCCCTTGACTAGTAATTTAATGACTAATGACAAAGAGGCGAATGCCCAAGTAATAGTTGGTAAGGACAAAGTACTGACTGCTTCTAGTAGTGATGTTTGTGTGGATAAAATGCAATGGAAGGCTATTAATTTCAATTTTCAGCATGAATCTAATAGAGCGAGTACTCCTATAAGAGTAAATATATCCTTAGCAGAGCGTTTGAAAAACTTTGAAAAAAACTATTTTCAATGAAAAAATTACAGTTGGAAAATGGGTATCTAATGAGAAATATTGAATTGGGTTTTGTACCTCGGGGTCTCCGAATGTGGAGATACCCTAATGGTATAGCTGGAAATGAGGAAATGTTACAAGAAGTGCATCAACTATTTGATAAAGTAGGGCTTGATCTATTGAGAATTATGATCAAGCACAATGATAATGTTATAGCTTGACTAATGGCAGAATTAGAACAGGACAATGACATTATATTGAGTGATTTAAATTTTGAAAATTACTCAACTAATTACAGGCATATTCTTAATTCGGTGGAAAATAGCTGCCATGTGATTTTTCAGAGGAAGATGCATAAAATTAAAAGAAATACGGATGAATATCGTGATGAAAGAGTATACCCACTATCAAAGGGGAATCGTAAAAATTCTAGAGTGACGGTGAATGATATTGAGCAAGTGGGACAGGATATGACGTCACCTCGTAGGGATGCGTACCCTCAGCAGGACAAACACCCTTTAGAGGAAGGTCCCAGATGGTCAGAGAGGTTGCACAATCGAGTGGGGAATGCTCCACAGCAGAGAAGGGAGAACAGCGAGAGGTATGTCGAGCAGGGAGCAAGACCAAAGAAATGGGGACCACCAACCATATATCAAGATCATCACAAGGTGTGGAGACAGTGAATTTAATTCCTGCTTCAGCAGTCATTCTTGGAAGTTATGTTATGGCGTCCACGGGGCTTTTACAGCGTGATTTGGGAAATGGGCCCAAAGTAAATTCAACTTTTTGTCATGAAGATACAATGGATGATAGTTTTCTATTTCAGGGTCAGCAGCAGAAGGACCCTGTAGTCGATGGTGAGGAAGAAATGATTGATTCGTTGTTGCAGGTAAGCATTTATCCAACATGTGCGACTGATATGACTGAAGCCACTAATGTTATTAGCGGACAGTGTGTCAAATACTGCAACATATTTACGAATGACTTTGAGACTAATAGAAAATGTTATTGTACTGAAGGGCCAAGTATGAATAATACAGATGATTTGTTTGCTATTAATGAAATTATAGACCCTAATTTTAGGGAAGGTTTGTTAGATATGTCTGATATTTTAGAGGTTATACAGAGAAATAATATTTTTGAGACTGAACCTGCAATTATTTTTAACAAACACAGGGATTTTAAAGTATATAATTATTCAAGCAGAGAATTAATTATTGAGCATGCTGAATTACTTTCAAAAGGTTTTACCTTTGTACCAAGCAGAAGAGGCACAATTACTGATGTTCTTATTGACTTACAATTGTTAACTTGGAAGATGAATATTAAGATGTGGGTAACTGGAAATAATGAACAAAATGATGGGTAATTATTTAAACCAAGTAAGTTTAACCCCCTATTAATAATCCTGTGGCCTTATATGAAAAAGTCTGTGAATTAGAAATAAGGGAATTTTTTAAGAAAAGTAAAAAGCATGGTTTAAATGGTGAAAATAATAATTTAAGTGAAGATGAAATGGTTTTATTAAATGAGCTCATCACAGATAAAATATTCGCTTTATGAAACCTGACAAGGGTAATGAGATTGTAGTCATGGATAAAAATGACTATAGTAATTATATGTTTCAAATGTTGACTGGTGAGGCATATGAAGAAGTTACATTAAATGAGATTCATGTAGCTTTTTCGAAAATAGATTTAATGATAGAAGATATGTTATACCAGGGTCAGATTAATGAAGTGGTATTTAATTACTTGAAAAATGATTTTCCTATGGTGAGCAACATATTTGGCATTCCTAAATTACATAAAGGCTTAAGTAATGTAACTTTTAGGCCAATAGTTGATGGTAAAAGGAATAAGACGGTATTTATTAGTAAGTATCTTGACCATCACCTTCAAAGGGGGCTTACTAAGTTTGACTATATTACAAGGGATTCATGGCATTTCTTGCATAAACTAAATGAGGTAAAAATTGATGCTTCTACTATATTTCTTACTATTGATGTGTGTAATTTATACACAGTAATTCCAAGTAACATTGGTCTGGACTGGTTGGGGAGACAATTGAATAAAACTGGGCTTTTTGAACAAGACCGAGTAAATGTTTTTGTAACACTTATGGAAATTGTATTGGATAATAATTTCCTGTTCTTTGAGGGTAGTTATTTTAAACAGGTAACAGGAGTAGCAATGGGGGCAGCATGTGCCCCCATTTATGCAAATTATGTGATGTCTTATTGGGAACAGGAGTATGTTTTTCAGAGTGATTACAAACAGTATATTCAGCATTACACAAGATTTCTGGATGATATTTTTATTGTTTGGAATGGAGATAGTAAAAATTTGGAATTATTTTTGAAGTACATTAACAGCACTGTAGAATTTTTAAAATTTACATATACATATAGTTCTACAGAAATATGTTACTTGGACGTTCAGTTAGAAGTAGATCAAGATAAAAAGAGTCTTACATCTAATATCTATAGGAAGGCCACCTTCTCCAACTCTTATTTGAATTATCAAAGCTGGCACCCTAGCCATCAGAAAAAGGCTATTGTTAAGGGCCAAATGGTTAGGGCTGCCAGAATGACCAATGATTTTCAGAGATTTAAGGATGAATTACAATTTATTATGGAAATGTTTATAAGAAGAGGATATCCAGCTGTTTTAGTTAGTACTATAAAAGAGGAGATTATGGTAAAAAGGGACAAAGGTTTTTATCAACCTATATTAAAGGTTAATACACAAGAAATCAGGGATATTGATTTACAGGCAGTTAATGTGGGAACTGGCAAAAAGAAAAGTAAAGAAAGAGAAGGGAAAGATGGTTTGTATTTTATTACTACTTACACCGTAGATACAGAATTTCTGGTTAAGGTTATACGAAGGAACTGGGAACTTTTGAAGTTAGATGTGAATGTTTCCAGCAAAATCAGAACTCCACCCATAAATGTATATAGGAAAGATAGATCGTTAAAAATGTTTTAGAAAGGAATTATCTTCATAGAGTAGAGTCTTGTAGGGCAGTTGGAAATTTTAGGTGTGGAAGATGTAGTATTTGTAAGCATATCTCCACCACAGGAAATAAAATAGTAGTAGCACATGAAGTTATCTATATTAAGGGACATTTTGATTGTTTTAGTAGGAATGTTGTATATATTGCTAGATGTGACCAATGTCCAGCATTTTATATAGGTAAAACTTGTCGAACATTAAGAGAAAGGATAGGTGAGCATGTTTTAGACATAAGACATATGAAAAATACTAATGCCCTGTATAGACATATTAGACAGCATCCCAAACATGAATTTAAATTTAGTGTGATACAACAAATTATTAAGGATGCTCAAGGATGTGTATTGGATGTCCATTTGGACATTAGTGAAATAAAGTGGCAAATAAGATTGGATGCCACCACCTATCCGGGCATTCATGACAGTATTAGTATCTCCCCTTTGTTAAAGTTAAAACATATTTTAGGATAAAGTTCATGTATATACCTGGTACCTTGTAGTATAAGTAACTTTGATCAAGTTTTAAAAGGTTTATTTTTAAAAGGTTTATTTAATCATTTTTAATATTTTTAAACTTTGGGCAGGATTCACGAAGCCTCCGTGTAAGAGATACATGGCTTACACGGAGGCTGCAGTTAAACGGTGTGACGTCAGCATGTCATGCATATGCATGAGGGCATGCTGAATCACACCGAAGGCTAACACGGTCCGTGGAAGACAGTAGGGGGCATGTCCGTAGGCCGAGCCCTGCAAGCGGACACGCCCCTAGAAGAGTAAAATTGTGCAAAGTAAACACCCACAACAGAGGCCATGGAAATGTGAATAAACACAACACATGCCCCCACAGACTATGAACATAAAATATATAAATGAACATGTTATATTTTCTTTTTAAATCGTAAAGATATTTGCCCATGAGTGCGCTCGTTTGCGGGGGCGTGCCCGTAGCTTAGCCACAGTTAGCAGTCAGTGGAAAAGGATATAAGAAGTAAATATGCAAAGTAAGCCAAGAAGCAATAGTGTAGCAGTAGAGACGTCGGCTGAAGAGCAGGCATTCATGGTTCGAGCCCCCACAACATCAATTTTTATTTTTAGTAAAATAAGCGCGAAACAAGTCCCTGACAAACATGTGCACATATAAAATCATAGTTTATGTAAAATGTAATGAAATAGTCCATTTATTTTGAAGAAATGTGAGATAACAAAACAATAAAAAATGCGAGATGTGCCTATAGCTCAGCTACAGTTTAACAAGGTGAGTGCATCTGCCCGTAGGTGAGCAGTGGTTTAACAGGTGTAAAATGAGTGCTCGTAGGTGAGCAGTGGTTTAACATGCTGAAACTGTGTGCCCCTAGTTGAGCTGGGTGTAATATGCGTGCTAACAGCCAAATGAAGCGTAAACCAGTGTACCCTGTTTGCGCAGAGCTGCGCACCGCGCCAACAAGCTAACCGACGGGCAACGTTGAGCAAGCTGTATCAAAACTGCCTTTACACAGACACACCCCTCAGCCTGTCTAGACAGTCATAAAAAATAAAAAGCAGTGGCTAGGTTCGAACCCAGGATACGATGCACCATAGTCAAGGTACTGAACCACTAAGCCATGACAGCACTACCTAGAAATGCAGTAATAGCAAATATATAGGAATGAATACAAAGTGGAGCATGACAAAGCAGGTTTTGTGAAGTTGATACAATTCCAAAATGGCCAATCACAGATATGTGCAGGAAAAATGGCATATATAAGCCCCATAGGCGGGAATGCACAGCATAAATGATTGTAGAACTAACTTGCAGCCAGAATGTCAGGAGTAGCTGAGGGTAGTTGCTTTCGAGCACAGAGGTGGGGCATTGAGGAGTCCAGATACATGGTCTGGCTCCTAGTCCACAATCATGAGGCCCAACTCATGCAGGGCCAGGTCCTGTGGGGAGCATATAGGGCTGAGGCATGGTACCGGTTGGCTCATGATCTCACCAGTGCCACAGGGATTCCAAGGACTGGTGAGCAGGTTCGTCACCACCATGCGGACCTGAAGAGACGCAAGCAGGACCAATTGAACCTTTGGATCCAGGAGGCCGGGCAAATGCCCAACAACCCACTACTGAGTAAGCTACATTTAATTATGTATGTAATAAATTAAACTAGATGATATTACGGAGATGTGTATTCCAATATTACTTCATTTATATTACAGCTGCAGGTGTCCATTCTGCAAACTGTAGAGCCTATGGCGATAGGCTGGTGTGGTTGCGCCACCAGGCAGGTCAGTAATCCTCTCCCAGTAACTGTAAAGAAATATAAAAGTATGACAGTTAGCAAAAGAGTGCAGTGTAGTCACTAAGTAATAAAATGTGCAAGTGACAGTGTAAGAGTGTTTGCAAGTATTGCTTGATTACAAAAGTGTGTTGCAGTCTGTAATCCAAACAGAAAAATGAAAATGTCTGAAATAAAGTCTGAAATAAAGATGCTCCACCTGTAATATAATAGTACACAACCTGCAGCAGGCTGAAAAGTACAGCTGCAGAAGATGAGCAAATCACATGTGTGAAATATACCCCTGTTGAAATACTGAAACATGACAGAAGTGAGACTGCTGGAAAGGATTGTAATAACTACAGGTAAAACATGTCAATAAAGCCTAGAAGTAAGTACCATCCTGAATAGTAAAATGAAAACAAGTGAGAGAGTGTGAGAAAGAGTTATGAATCCACCAATAAAGTAGTAATAACCCTTGAATAAAGTATACTGCAGTCAGTACAGAATGAAATGAATGTGACAAGCAGAACCAAACAGCGAAATCTGTTCAAAGTGTTGCTGCAGCTGGAATGTGTATCCCAAAATCTGGATATGTTGCAGATAGTATGATTGTCTGACATACCAAACATCCACAGGTGTCTATAGCTATATAAAGCAAATGTAGCAGGATGATGTAGCTGAACAAAGCCAGATATGAATGTGTATGAAGAACAATAAAATGTATATTGATGTAGCAGTAACAGTCCTATCACCAAATTGAAGTAGTTATCATATAGGAAACTGTAGTTAGAATAGTAATATGTATATATGTGCAGCTATTAGAAATGTACAGCATATGTATTGGTATTCGAAGGTGTTAATATTATTTTCTTCACCCCACCCTATAACCACATATAACCCATTCCACGTGAAAATGGTATGTGCAATCACAATTAATACCCCTGGACATTTGTCCTGTTGGGTCATAAATATTTGCATGTCCGTTGATGCATCTGCCCTGTTCATACATCCAAACCTGATGGCCTGTTGCCATCAATCAACCCTGCATGTTGTTGGACTGTGTATTGCTGTTCAAATTATGCATGTGTTACGCTCGCTGTTCAATGGTGTGAATATCTGGGTGTTTGGTTAATGGAAATACTAATGCATGCTGTTACAACTAATTGCGAATGGTATTATATGTTCCTAACCCAAACTGTCATGACATAATGCAAAACATAGGATGACAGGGAAGGTGGGTTCCAGCGGACCCACCTCTCCCACCTCAGCTGGCGAGTGTACCTGGCACTAGTGCCCAGTCTGGACCCTCCTCTGGTGGCTCTGTGCCACCTGCGGGTGGAAGCGCTGCAGGGGATGGGGCTCATTCCCCCTCTGCAAGCGTGGCCGGAGGAGAACCACCACTCACCCTCTGTAGCGTCCGGACTGTGGTGCGTAGGGAGATCCAAGACTCTGTTCTTGGGCCCCTATGCCACCTTGAAGCACAGGTGGCACAACTTACGGGCATGCCTGTTGCCCTGCCTACACAGCCCCCAGCACAGCCCCATCCTGGGCAGTGAAGGAACAGTGGCAACTGCCCATGGGTGGGGATATCAGTTCCACTGTTGCCATCTGTGTGCTCATGGGCTCTGGATATCCAAACATCTGTCCCCGTCAATTGTGTAACCCCCCCACATGTGTCATAGACTGCCCCTGTATGCATATTGTTTGTCTTGTCTGTTGACCTACCCAACCTACCTCCCCAGCTATACCGACTTCCTTCACCTGACATACCACTCTCACCTGAAAAAAAAAAAAAAAAAGGGCACTCTGTACCCACAAAAAAATTATGCCCCATACATAGCTGCCCATTCCGCACAAATGTCTGCTGGACATGGAAACTATCAATTACAATTGGCTGTACAACAAGTATTATTGTTGTCCTGACACCTCTCTCAGGGGTGGAAGGTTTCAAATGTCACAGCAAATGACATACATATGCACAGCTGTTGTTGATGAAGAAATGGGCAGCTATGGGCCTTACCTACATCCCTCCTGCAAATCCCAAGCTTGTTTCCCTACTGTCTTACCCTCTTTGTGACCCCTTTTTCACCACTTTCCTGTCTCCCCATTTTCATTTCTTTCAAAGAAAATAGTGCGGGTGTGCGCCAGAGTAAGCACTGTTAAGCGGTTGTAAGTGTGTGTGCGCGTGTGTGTGCGGAGCTAAACGCCAGTGCGCATGCGTGAGCTCCACGCAAACCAGCGCTAACCCGGTTACAACTGCTTAAAAGTGCCTTAGTCACTCTGATTGACAGGTCCTGTAGTCAGTTCAAAAGCAAAATAAAATCACACTGTCAGTCCTGACCCCAGGACCTTGGAAACAGTAGTCTGCATGACCTACCACTAAGCCATGACTCTTATATAAGAACATTGTGCTAAAATAAATATATAATGTAATAGTAGGAATGAATGTAAAGGGAATATAGGATGTGTAGTACACAAAGCATGTCATTTATACTTACGGTAAAAACTAGTGGATTTCCATAATAGTAGTGTGTGAACAGAAACAACCTTGCTAGTTGGTAGCTAGTAGGTAATAATGTCAGTTAATGTACATATATAAATGTATGTATATTTACATATATATATATATATATATATATATATATATATATATATAGTTGTAGGTGTCAGTGTGCATACACACTTACTACAGGAAACAGGAGAGAGGAATGGAGAAATGTGAATCTACAACACAGCCTGAATCATGAGAGAGATACTAACCTTTACACTCACAGAACAGTGTCCACAGAATACCAGCATGGTCCCCACCCTTACAATCTGAAAGGGCAACACCTATCTCACATACCCTTTTATAGCACTGTCCTGAAATCACAGTGAGAACTGCAATCAGTGCACAACTGGCTGCATGCAATTAGCAAATGCTGGCTTACAATTGGTGCAGAGGCCATCACATGGACTTATGCAGATACCTACAAAAGCATCCTGTACGCACACTCCACACATGCAATACGTTCATTGCACTGTCTGGAGGCAGACAGAGAAAGAGAGAGAGAGAGAGACAGACAGAGAGAGAGACAGAGAGAGAAAAAAAAACACAAACAACAACACATGGTACACACACTGAGTCTAAGCTGACAGCAGTGACAGTAGAAAGCCGTGCCAGCAGCAGCAGGAAGCAGTAGTAGCGGTAATGCAACCAGCTGTGACAAACACAGGTAATGTAAAGTAACAGGTTAATAGTCTGCATACTGTGCACCCTCCATATGTGTCATAGGTCTGTATCTATAGGTATGTCCATGTGATATGTTGTGTGCACGTAGTTCCACCAAAAGGGGATGACTATACATTACATGTCATTCAGTGTTAGGCCATGATCCTGGCAGCAGTTTTCTGTTGCAGTGAGGCCTGTCTGTAGGATGTGTGTGTCAGCTGGTGTAACGACTATGGCGCTTAGTTAGCAGTCATCTGGGAACTTTGTCATCCACAACCCGCACATGTTCACTTTTACATCTGAGAAATAAATGCCAAACAAGAGGGGTCCTAGGACAGAGGCCTATGGGATACCACATGTGACTGGCATTGAGTCTGACATGGCGCCTACAATATCGATATTATAGATTCCGTATGTCAACCAGTGTGCAACCCATCATGTGACATATGTAGTAACATGTAAGCTAATGAGCTTGTCTATGATGCCTGAGTAGAGTACTGTGTTGAAAGCCTTAGGCAAGTCCAGGTAGGCTGTATGGATTGCGTTGCCCTCATCAATGGCTGTAGTAACTGTTTTGAAAGGTCAACCAGGTCCAAAAGGCAGGATCAGCCCATCACAAAGGCAAACTGGCCGGGAGCAATTGTCTTCAGGTACCCAATATCGCTGTATATGCGTCCCATACTGAATCATTCCATAGCTTTGCAGACCAGGCTGGTTAAGCTTATGGTGCAGTAGTTCCCAGGGTCAGTAGAGGTGCCTCCTTAGTGGAGTGGGACCACTGTTGCTGTATGCCAGTGTTCAGGTACATATCCTGTAGTATGGCCAAGGTTAAATATCAGTCTTATATGCGGTTGTATGTCCTCTTGTAGTTCACGTAGCACACATCCAAGGATACCATCAGGTCACATTGATGCTGTGTGTTCTGCTTTGCTGAGGGCGGCCCTCACCTGGACATGTGAGATGATAGGGAGGTTACATTCAGCTGTGATAAGTATTTCTACTTGTGGGGGAGATACGTGCACCGAACCTGTCTGCAGGAATGTTGCCAATATCTGTGTGTACGGTGAATGTTAAGTAGGTGTGTATTAACTCAGAGCATATCTGAGGTGTTTGGTCCATATGTGTAACATAACTGAAGAAGGCCTTGTGGTTATCTATAGTCTTCGTGGCCATTTCCCTCCCAGAGAAGGCCATGGATGTTGTTATGAGAGACCGTAGCTTATTACCAGTGCTGACCACAGATGCCTTCCCTCAATGTGAATCTGCTCTGTCCTGCAGTAGCCTCCTTCTATTGTTATACAATCTGCCTTTGGCTGGGGTCCACCGGACAGGATGCCTAACCTTTGTGCATAGGGTCTGGGTTAGAAATGTGTGTGCATGTTGCATGCAATCTTTGGGATGTCCGTGGGAAGCATTTGCAAAGGGGTCAGCAGTGTGGGTTGTGGCTTCCACTGGCCCAGTGGGCTGCATTGATACCATCTCAGTCCTAACAAGTGAATAACTGTCTACTCACATACATATCAAAGTAGTCTACTGTGCTGCTGGTGGTGGTGGTGGGATATGTATATCCAGGCCGAGTAACTTGTGTCCAGATCACACTAGTGGATGGCGTTCCACACACAGTACCTTGGTATGAACCCCCAGAGTGAGGTTGCGCATTGGACCTGTTGTAGTGTGCTGACCGATGGGGCATGCTACTATGTTGTATGGAATGTGGCAGGTATTGTTGCACAGGTGTTGGCTGAGCACTGATATCTGGCCATATACTTGTATATCCACCAAGAGACACACACATGCTACATATGGGAGTAGTAGTATATCACTACAGTTGAGTATCATGTATAGTATGTGTGCCATATATTGTTGACATAGTCTGCTGATATCCTGTTTGTGTTCTCTTCCAGGGACATGGCGCATCAGCGTAATCCCACCTACTCTGCAGCAGAAGATGAGGAGATACACCAGATCCTGGTGCGGGATTATGACATACTGTTTTCCCGCACCAGCCAGAATCAGCAGGAGAGGGCTGCACTGTGGCAAGGCCTTGTCCGTAGGGTAAATGACACTGGCATGCATAATAGGACATATGAGCAGGTACGACATCACTGCAGTGATTTAATCAGAAATGTCCATCAGCGTGTGTCAGATATCCACAGGCAACAGGTTGCCACAGGAGGTGGGGTGGCCACACATCCCCCCCTCACCAGACTGGAGGGGCTACTCCTAAGTGTTGTGGCTCCAGCCCCGGAACAGCAACAGCAATACACCTGCATCATGATGGAGGCTGGATCCACACAGCAGCACGACATGGATCATGCAGGTAATATGCCATATGTACACTTGACTGTTCTGTACACTGTTAGTTTATGCATGTGTAAGGTGTGTCCGTGGTATGTAGCTGTCAACATAGTATGTAATTGTGCAGGTGTGATATTGGCAATATCAGCAGCTGACGTGTGAAAGGCAACTGGAGTACTACTGCACTGTATCATATGCAGTATCAATGGCACAGTTGTGCCCACTGACATTAATCTCCTCATTTCTGCAGGTCCCTCTGGTGTTACAGCAAGGCAGGCCATCCATGCTGGTGAGTGTGTTTTAACAATACCTATAATAGTCCTGATAGTGCTAGTAATACCAGTGTAACTCAGTAGTGCTCTGTGTGTACACTGCGGGGTGTGCATGTGTGCATGTGTGCCTGTGTCCACATGTGCATGTGTGCATGTGTGCCTGTGTTCACGTGTGCATGTGTGCATGTGTGCCTGTGTCCATGTGTGCTTGTGTGCCTGTGTCCACGTGTGCATGTGTGCATGTGTCCACGTGTGCATGTGTGCATGTGTCCACGTATGCACGGGTGCATGTGTGCATGTGTCCACGTGTGCATGTGTGCATGTGTGCATGTGTACACGTGTCCATGTGTGCATGTGTGCATGTCTGCATGTCTGCATGTGTGCCTGTGTCCACGTGTGCATGTGTGCATGTGTGCAAGTGTGCATGTGTGCATGTGTCCACGTGTGCATGTGTGCATAAGTGCATCACTGTTAACATTGTGTGGACACTGTAAACTGTGTTTCCTGTCTTCCTCCCATGGGTTCTGGTGCTGCTCTGGTGTCCTGCAGCAGGGAACCTGAATCTGGTGCCACAGGTACTGGTAATGATGATATCTGTGTAATGGCACAGGAAGGTGTGTCAGGGTCTGCCATTGGTCAGCCAATTGACAGTACACAGCTGTCAACCCCATCATTGCGCAAAGTCATCCTGCCAGTACATCCTATGTCACCATTGTCCCTAGGTGATGGACAGGATACAGTGGACATTGACCAGGGTAATGTGGTATCTGTGACACATGCTTCCCCACACAGCAGCCATGCGCAGGGTCCTGTGATGGTACCACACAGACAGTTGCCCATGGGTTCTCCTGGGAGCATCCATGGGCGTACTGCCTCTGGCAGACGTGCCCAAAGAGGTCTGTCAACCTCAGTTATGTTTCGGGCTGTCATGCAGGCACAGTCGCGTATGGAAAGGTACACCAGACAGGGTCTGAGGGAGCTGAGAGCATGTCGCACAGCCATGACTGACAGTATGCGTGACATCGCAGATGCTCTCCGTAATTTCACCGATGTCATAGACAGACGTTGTGGGGACATATTACAGCAGTTCCACAACCACATGTCCATGAGCCAGGGCAATGGTGGGCGGTTGCGGCATCGACGTGGCCATATGCCAGCAACAGCAGCAGCTGGCAGTCAGCACGGATGACAACAGGCCCACGGACACCCCCATAGTGCCAGCAGCAGCCCCAGCAATGCTGGATCTGTGCTGTCATCAGAACGCCCCAGGAGACCACATGCACGTGGCTCTGGACAGCCCCAACAGGGACCTGTGTCCAGTCAACACACTCCCACTTTTGATGACAGTACCCAGTCTGGCTTTGTACCGGATAGAGTCCGTAGCACCCCTGCCAGGCACAGGTACCGTGTCCGTGCCCACAGACACTGATCTGTATGACCTGCCAGGTGCAGTCTGTGGCTGTTCACAAACCCCTGTATATGGCAGCCATGAGGTGGAACTGTGTGCGTGCATACACACATGCAAAATGTTAACACCTAGGGCTACCACATACATGCACACACTGCACCAACAGTGCCCCACCCTGTACTGCTGTCCCTCACCAACACACATACACACACATGTCAATTGGTGGTATCAGTGGCAGACTCAGGCATACCTAATTCACACCCTGTGCATATGATGAAACTGTGCCACCTCCTGCAATCTCCAACATCAGTGCAGGAACAGGTAAACATGTTGCTGATGCACAGGGTGACTACATAGAAGTGTATTAGTAGTATCATGTTGGTAACAGTACAGTGTGCTGATATGACTGTGTGTATATCCCAGCATGCCTGATGCAGTAACCGTATGACTGTCCTGAATTGTTATCTACACCCATAGTACGTACCAAAGTGTAACAGCTGCACATTATTGCATACCGGTGGTAAGGATGTCAACAGATAGCCACATACATGGGTAGCACGGGGGGAAGCTAATGCAAGTAGTGATACGCAATGATGGACATGTACAGTAATGGTGGCAAGTTGCCCACAACGACTATGCAATGTGGATGTTTGTGCATGTTGATATTTGTGCAGTACCAATGTAATCCAAATCACAATTAACTATGACATAATATCAGTTCTACCATGGGCATCTGCGCTGTGCATTCCTGGGTACATGTTGATAGTGCCTACATATTTGCACTGTTACCTACTCTTAGTGTTACCCTTCTTTGTTGTACAATGGACTACTTCCAACCCTGCTTACTGTAGCTTTGTTTGCATGCATGTTTGCTTGGGGTTCCCTGGAATACTGCTTCCACCTGCAATGCAGAGTTACAGTGCTTCTGTGGACTCCTAGTGACATCTGCATAGCGTACAATATGTATGTCAAGTTTACACATGACAGAACGTCACTGTCTGTCCTGTTCACATGTACGTTGCCTGTGACATATTGCACATGTCTTACCTGGCATTTACCCACATGTGCAGTCATATATGCCAGTGCTATGAAATCAGTAGCAGTACACCCACACATACACACCTTCAGTATGTTGCATCACACACCTCCGCAGCTGGCACACAGTACATGCCACACATGGCATACACATCCCGTGTGCCACACACTCACAGCCTGTAGGGCTACACAACACACCTGCTACAGATGTGTCAGGTACCTCTCTTGGCCACTGCAGTGGGGTCCTGCTCAACAGGCTGTACATGGTGAAGGTCAGAGTGATATGCCTGTGGGGCACTATGGTCCACCACAAAACACATGCTTACAGGTCAGTCAGAGGCATGGACACATATGACTCAGTCATTGACCATGCCACTATGGATGACCTGAGACATACCTCCCTGGACTACATGATAGGGAACATAGAAGGGATCTCTCAGCATGTGGCACGGGCCAGTATGAGCCTGATCTTGGTTGCCATCATACCCTCACCAGGTATGCTACTACTATATGTAGGAAGGGTGTTCTATGTCTACATTCTGCTCAATCTCCAATGTCATTCATAGGGTATCCACTGGCTGTCAATGTGTGCTTACATGCTAGGGAAGCCAAAATGATTTGCAAGGGGCAGCTTGCACGTGACACCCATGGGCCATTGTATATTGGAGAAGCCCCTTGATACACACATAGTGCCTTTTGCTGCAGGACATGGATTACATAGCCACCTCCGTGGGTATCACACAGGATAGGACACTAACAGTGATGCTACACAACACCAGCAGTGTACACTGCAAGATGCATGCACTGGACACTGTCCTCAGCACGGTGAACTGCAATGTCTGTGCAGTACCAGAGTCCTGATTCACGGCTCACAGGTGCAACCCATCACTGCCAGGTTATACCTCATACCATGCCTGTCATCCCCTACACATGTAACACACATGGACAGGGGGGTGGTATCCCAAGGCACCACAGATACGCACACCTCCAGGTTGTTGGCACAGCACAAAGCATCAGGGCCTATTCATGTGCAGCTAACAGTGTGTCGGACTGCCTTCTGGTTCATAGCCTGGCACACACAACCCTCCCATACACAGGAAACCCACCTATCCTCCATAACAACACTGGCAATATGACAGTCTCAGGAACTGTCTTTATATAGCTGGACTGCATCCAGCCAAACATTGTGCGTGAGCATTACTGTAGCTACAACACACTAGTTGAAGAGTTCCCAGCATGTGGTCACTGAATTGCAGTGGAATATCATGTTACCACTCCCACAACAGGTGGGAACATGCTGCACCTGTACATCAACTATATGTCGACTATATAGCCCAGACCAGACGTGTATCCCCTGCTGTAGGTATTTTACCATATACACCCACACTGTATAGACACATACCGCATGCGGCCCCTGCACAGTAAGACGCAGTCATATTGTTATGCATTGCAAATACCATTTATCCACTCGAGGCACGTGTCAGATATGGTAACTACTGCAGGTCACAGGTATTTATGTGTATGTGTCGCACACATACATCATGTGTGCTTTGCCATTGCTGGTTTAGGCAATGGCATGCATTGTTATGCACAAAGACCCACACAAGGTCATACTGTGTGACACAAACACACGTGGCAGTTGTGGGTTTCCAAAACATACCTATCTGTACTCTGACAATGGTAATAGACCCAGTAACGGAGCACACTATTGGCATTACTGGCCAACTAGCCCTGTTTGGCTGTGCTGATAGTGTGGTGACATCCCCTGTGTTTACTTGGGGAATATGCAGCATCTGGTGTATTGTAGTATTTGCCAAAAGGATCTGTTCTCTCACATTTGCAATTACACACACACACACTTGTAGGATTCATACCCCTACCTAACTATGTCATGACACGTGAGAGAGACACATTAGCGAAGTGCACTATTTGGATTACTAGGAGGCTCCTCTTCTCTGGCTGTACTTATAGGGTGCTGAAATCATCACTGTTTGGAAAGGGTAATGTGCATCATGTAGTGTGATTTCCTGATTGCCAAAGCTAACATGTTTTTCATACAGAATTGCACACACACAAACTCCCCACACACACATGCAGGTTTTAAACCCCTACATAACTATGTTATGACACTTGAAAGAGATGCTTTAGCAGAGTGCGCTATTCGGATTACTGGGAGGTGTCCCTTCTCCAGCTGTAAGTATAGGGTGCTGACATCATCAGTGTTTGGAAAGGATAATGTGCATCATGTAGTGTGATCTCCTGATTGCAAAAAAGCACAGGTTTTTTATACAGAATTGCACACACACAAACTCCCCACATCCAAACACACACACTTGCCATTTGCAGGTTTCAAACTCCTACCTAACTATGTTTTGACACTTGAGAGAGACGTATTAGCAGAGCATGCTATTTGAATTACTGGGTGGTTTCCCTTCTCCTGCTGTACTTATAGGGTGCTTACATCATCCGTGCTTAGATAGGGGAATGTGCATCCTGTAGAGTGTTTTCACAGTTGCCAAAAGGGACATCTCCCTCACACAGACTTGCACACATACTAACCCCCCTCCACACACACTGGGCAGTTGCAGGATTCAAACCCCTACCTAACTATGTTATGACACTCGTGACAGACGCATTAGCAGAGTGTGCTATTCGAATGACTGGAAGGTTTCCCTTCTCCTGCTGTACTTATAGGGTGCTGACATCATCCGTGCTTAGATAGGGGAATGTGCATCCTGTAGAGTATTTTCACAGTTGCCAAAAGGGACATCTCCCTCACACAGACTTGCACACACATCAACCCTGCTCACCCACACACACTGAGCATTTGCATGGTTCAAACTCCTATCTACCTATATTATGACACTTGAGGGAGACGCATTAGCAGAGCGCGGTAACCGAATTACTGGGCATCTGGTCTGCACCTGCAGTATTTATAGGGTGCTGACATCTTTATTTCTACAGAGGTATGTACATCTAGTACTACCTGTCAGGTGGGGGATAGCATATATATGCATTTGCATCCACCTACGTCAGGGTCAGATATGCACATCGCACTGGCAGGTTATGTTCTATACCATGCTTCGTGACCACAGGACCTGTAACACACAACACAACCAGTCCAGAACACCACTCCCACATCCAGGACACACACTTTGCTTCCCTGGGAACACTGCCGGGATATGCAGGTGTTCACACACACCATTCCAATTGTTAACATCAGGTACAGGCATATTGTGTGTGAGAACTACTGAGGCCTCTACCACTTTACCCTATAGCCACTACAATTTGTGGGTACATGTGCTATGGCAGAACCACACACCACAGCCACATGGGGGACTTACATATTGCACTTGTCCATCTGCAACATGGGTACTCACTGTTCCACACCAGAGGTAGACCACCATTGTTGATATCTGACCATACCCACCTTTCCCTGGACATCCATATCCCATCCCCACCCCCAGGCAAGGTTGTCACTGCACACAAACTGTATTTGCACAAGCAGACTCTACACTTGTGAAGACTGGGGTGGACGACTTCAAAGGACCCATGCTGGGGGACTATACTGGCCACTCTGCATAATCCTTGACAATTGCATTCTATGAGCATGTGTAAGGTTTGCATTGATCATGCTATCCCACATATACCCATGACTGCTCCACAACAAGACACCTGTCAGGTGTACACCAGCCATATATGAGCCGTCCAACAGCTAGAGTGAGCTAATATATTGCAGAGCTGTAGCCCACAGAGGGAGGACATCTGTGAACAGTTCCGGCATGACACTTCATTCCCACATAATCATCACAACACAGTGTTGACACTGGAATTGTCCAGACAATGCAGATAGGGCTCCCCTCAGTCTGTTATTGATGGCCAATTACTGTTAGAGGTCCTCAGCAACCCTCTTCCACCACACACCAACAACATGGCTGTGGCTTAGCACATTCAAACCCTGGGATCTCCACTGTGCCCCTGCTTGACAGAGGCACAGCTCACTAGCCTCACACGTTGCCTTATGTGACCTACTTTACAGTGGCACGGTAGCCTACTGTAATGGGGATGCAGATGCCAAGCACACTCTGGCTAAGCTGTCATTCCCTAGGGCAACAAGCCCAGTATTGACCTCTACACCCATATGTTCAATTGTCAGATGCACAATATTTGTTGTGCTGTTATACTGTTTGCAGGTCTTTATTGCCATAGCATTCCCTGTTCCTATGAACAACTTGTGTATCTGTGGAAGATGTTTGAATATGAGGGTGATCCACTATATCACTTATGTCTCTGTAGTCATTTACTGTGTGCACTGGGCAGATTGCTGTGTTGTGGTTGGTTCCTGGAATGACACGTACAAATACCAGATATGTGTGGCCAACTGCTAAATGGAGATATGGCCTAAGTGTGTGAGCATGCCCAGTTCAGCCTTTCCATGGCATGTTGTCTGACATATGCCTCATTTATCAAAGTGTGTGAGCATGCCCAGTGTGAGCTTTCCATATGTTGAACTCTGAAGTCCACCACACATTTGGGTGTGTGTGAACTTCAACAATATCTCACGTTTATGGTTGTGTGTTGGGTGTCATGTTGTGTACTAACTGGTCAACTGCTTCATGTCTGCCACAACAGGGATTATACTGTGCCTGCAGGGATTGCATGGGATACCTTGCATACAGTTGTCAACATCCTTTCATAATGACCTAACACTGTAGAACCGTACAGTGTACTTGTTCAGTACTTTCACTGTGGTGGACAGTATCCTGGGCTTTAGTCCTATCACTGCTTGACATCTTCATAGTGAGCACAACAGACTGTGTAGGGGCCAGTTGTGCACATATGACCATGTTGCATTATGTTCAGATATGGACTACCTACACCAGGCTTGTCCAACATTGGTAGTGTATTCCACAACATAGGTGGACATTGGCAAACACTAGCGATGTTCTCTAGGCCATTTCTGATGCTAGTCACAGGGTGTGTTTGTCCTTCGACACACATTGTAACTGGAGTTTGCCATGACATATGTCATGGTTAGTATACTGTGCCTCCGTCTACCTCTGACATAACAGTGATACCCAGGGCTAACCTACCATCTCCCATCCACTCATCGGGATTCCTCTTGAAGGGTGTCGATAGGTGACTCTCTGGCTAACCTGTACTGGGAGTTTACTCAAGAGTGGGGGTGCCTTCTGTGTTATGGATCATTCTGTACAGCTTGTCCTATGTATGTCAGTGCTGGGGTTCAGGTCTCTCATGTGCATAGCTCACTGCCATTCAGATTGTACAAGGTGCAGCATGTTCATTGATTCCAGCTTGGACATGGCTTCATACATCAGGCACAGCTTGCCTCTGGCTGGGCAGTATGGCAGTGTGTGGAGCTGCAGTTTGTTTACTCAGGCAACACATGGCATCTGTTCATGCTCTTTGCTACTCCTGGTGGGGTACTGTTGTGGACTTTACAGTTGATGGAGGTGTCTGCTGAGGTATATCCCACAGGGGCTATTGCAGTCAATTGTGATGCTGATGAAGGATGACTGCAGAGCCACAGTGACCTCCCCTTATCTACATCTGACAACCTTCATGATTGGGTGGGTATATGGTATGTTTCTGCGAACACTACAGCCGCATGTTTGTCCAGTGCAGGATATCTATCACCTTGTGTCCCCAGGTCTCTCATTACATGTTAGGTACGTAATGGGTTAACACCTGTGTGGTAATTTGTGGGCACTTACTGTATATCCACAGTGGTTGTCTACACACAGTTCTGCAATTAGCTTGCTGACATGGCTATGGCTCCAGTTGTCTGTTTCTAGGTGGCCCTTTTGTGGGTCGCTTGTGTCAGCTGGTGGTTGGATATGGTGGGCTGTTTGTACTCCTCTGCATACATGTTCAGTCACAGTCCTTCCATGTTGGCCTGTACCTATGGGACATATATACGGAAGGGGGGGTCCCAGGACCAAGCCTTGTGGGATGCCACTCATATCTGCTTTGTAGTCTGACATGGATGCAGCATGTCTGACCATGTCAGTTCTGTCCTTGGTCTGGTTTGCAACCCCTCTACTGACATAGGGTTATATATTTAAGCTGGTGAACATATCCATACTGAACTCGTAGGGTATTGTCTGGAAGCATATTCACAGTCCAGCTACGCTGTGTGGACCACATTGCTGTCATCACTGACCTTAATGACTGTTTCAAATGGGTCAAAAATGTTTAGGGGCAGGATCTGCAGTTACGACAGCCACACTGTGTAGGGTCCGGTATCGGTAGTTCCATGATAGCTTTATGTCTGCGGTACATACTGATCCTTTCCATAGCTGTGCAGACCAAGCTTGTCAGGATCCTGGGGTGGTAGTTTGCAGTATCCATTCAGGCAACACCTCTGTTGTGAAGGACCACTGTTGTTGTACACTGCTCTTTGGGTACATATCCTGTGGTTAGGCTGACATTGGGCAGCAGTGTGATTTGGCATTCCATTATTCTTGGAGTCCATGTTGGCCTCAGCCCAGGACACCATCACATACCTTTGCTGCTGTGTATTTTGCTTTGCAGATGATGGCTGTTACCTCAGCATCTGCAATGTCAGGGGACCAGCAGTCTGCTGGGATAGATATTTTGCATTCTGGGGTTGCACTGCACCTGTCAGGTTGTATGTTGGCAATATGTGTGTGTGTTTGGTATGTTGTTTGTAATATCTGTGTGATTCGGAGCATATCTGTGGATTCCCAACATGGTTCCTACCATCAGTTAAGTAAGCCTTGTGATTATCCTTAGTGTCCTGTACAATTTGTATCTTCATAGGTTCATGGGTTCATACTAGGCTATCCATCCTAGGGCATTAGTAAGCCAAGCCAGAGTGTGTGTGTCTTTCACCGCCCCTTGCTATGTGACTATTATGACCATTTATGATTTTCTTTACTGTGCCTCTGTCTGGACGTGCAGCAGGCTTCTGTCACTGCACAGACATCGATGTTCTCCATACTGGGAAGTGCCTCAGGGGCATGCATATTGCAGTTTACACATCTGGCATTGGTCAGCATTACCCTTATGTTTCTTACCACTTATGTTTTCTAGGGTGGTGGGTAGTCTTTTTGGCCTTGCCTACGTATGGCTCTATGGAGATGGCAAAGGCCTTATCCAGTATCCAGATGCCCAGGGATAACAGGTGCAAGCCATCCCTGGAACAGCAGCATGGCTTGTCATGCATGACATCTCAAGCAGACAGACATTAGACCCTCTTGGACTGACAGCTGTAACTGTGCCACCTGTTAAAGATGATCATTCTGTGTTTGTACTGTGGCATCATTCTTGGTGAGGGTTGGATGCTGCAAATGGCCAGTGTCATACCGGCCTGGGGTACATACTCAGAGAGCTCATCCATGCCTCTTTTCATGTAGTCCAGGGAGGTACATCTCAGGTCATTCACACCAGCATGGACAATGAGTGCATCATATTTCTGCTTGCTTTGGGGTGACCTGCGTACTTGTGTTATGTGGCATATTGTGGCAGCCTACAGGCAGCTTACTGTACCCTTTCCCTTGTTCAGTCTGGTGAGTGGGACAGCAGTGTGTCTCCCTATACAGACACCTATTACAACTGTATCAGGCATGTTGTTTCTCCTTCTGGCCTGTGACTGTTTGGCACACCAGCTTTGTGTACTATGTGCTGCATGTGCTATGTTTGGAGGTTGTGGTTGCTTGGGATCTGCTTTGGAGGCTTCTGTTGGTGTGGTGTGTTTGTAATTAGGGCCTCCGGGAATGTTTTTCTGTGTTTATGTGTTTGGTTTACAGTTGTGATAGGTCTATGTGGGACTGGGTTTGTGGTGTATGTGGTTACCTTCTCCTCCTAACTAGTTTTGACAGTACTGAGTTGGGGGAGCTCAGCCTCCGGTTTGGATACATGGTTGCATCTCTCACATATATTTGTATTTATAGGGGGGAGTTGTGGGTTGTCTGTGTACTTGGGGCAGGTGTCACATTGCCTCTGGATTCACAGATTCTACTTGCTGTGGCTGGCCTTAGTGGATTGTATGTGTGAACATATTTTATTGCCATACTATTGATCAGTGATGACTTCCCTTTTTATGTTTGCTCTATCATGTAGTAGCTTCCTCATTCTCTTGCATGGTTTGGTAATGGCTGGAGTCCAGCATGCCAGATGTCTGCGTGTATGGCATTGTGTCTTGTTGTTATTTGTGATTGCATACTCCAAGCATTCCTGGCTGTGTTCATGGAATGCCTGTATAACATGTTCTGTGGTGTGTCCCATATTCTGCACTTGCACAGGGCCTTTCGTGGATTCCACATCGGTTTGGAGGGGTGCAACTTATGCTTTACACATGTTTTTCACTGTGGTTTTCTGGCCAGGGACTGTGGTCAAGATGTGTATATTCAGTGTGATTACTCTATGGTCTGGTCTTACCAGTGAGGGATACACTTCTCATCTTGCCATCCAGTACACATGTTGCTGATTATCACATCCAGTATGCTTACCCCTCTTGTGGGAGTGGTACGTTGTTCCTGGGCATTTTGGTTTATGGATTCTGGGAACTTTTCTCCTACTGTGTTGGTGCTAGTATAATGCTCCCAGTGTATGTCTGGGTATTTTCAGTCAAGCAATATAATGTGGTTTGGGGGCTTGATATATTCATGTATTCCAACATAGGCCAGGTGCAGTTCCTGGTATTAGGACAGTAGTCTGCAGCAGGCTATATACTGGGAGGCAGTTTTAGCCATTGGTATTTGACCATGGCTAATCCATGCTGCTTCATGTTGTGGTACCAACATGGGGGTGTGGTTATCCTTGACATTTATTGCTAGTCACCCTTCTTTTGTAGCTTGTTCCATGTTTTGCAGCTGTACAGCACAGTATGAGGTGTGACCTGGTAGTGTTAGGGTGCTGATGTGAGCCTTGACCCAGTTTTCTATTACAGGACTGATATCTACATTCTCCATACTGTGTGCGTTTACACTGCACACATCTTGCTGTTTAGACTTCTGGCATTGGGTAGCATTACATCTAGGTTCCTATCCCTTGTGGTACCTACGAAGGTGGGTTTGTGTTTTGTGACTTACCTATTCAGGGCATGCTGTGGGTACTGACAGCCTTTGCCAGTATCCATGGGGCCTGGACTGATAGGTGCATGCCACCCCTAGCAGGTGGTGCATCATGTCATGCTCCGCATGTCTTCCCAGGCTGGAACACATTGGCTCCCCTTTGACTAACTGCATTACTTCAGACAGTTATTGCAATTGATCATCCCATCGTCATTTTGTGGCTTCATGCTTGGTGAGGGTGGATGTTAGTCAGGGTCCTCAGGTGTGCAGATAGTACATGGTGTTACATTACTTAACACATGGCATTCATGCCTCAGGTGGTGCTGCAGGGCTGCCTCTGTCGGATGCACATATTACACTCCCTGTACATGTTTGTGAGCAGGTCATGTCATTTTAGACATCCCTGTTATTATTTGTGTGAATCAGAGGGGGTATCATTCCCAGGGTTCCTACTGAGCCAGTGTATGTGCTATGCGTTGCCTCTTTGCCAAGGCCAGGGCATACTGGGCACGCCTCCTTCTGCCTACTGGGGCAGGCTCAGGTTGTTCCTCCTCCGAGTCACGCTCTGCCTGTGATGGCCTTGGCAATGGTGGGGGGCTGTTTGGCCCAGCCCTATGCTGGTCCTGCTGCAGCTGTTTTCGCAAGATCATATTATGTAGCATAACGCATACCATGACAATTTGGGTACATGTAGTTGGTGTGTACTGCAAGGCTCCACCAGATGTGTCCAGACACTGGAACCGTGACTTGAGCAGCCCAAACACACACTCTATTACATTACGTGTTTGCGCATGTGTGTCATTATGGCATTCCTGTTCAGGTGTGTGTGCGTTTCTGATGGGTGTCATCAGCCAGTGCATAATCTGCATCCCCCACTAGGTGTCCATGTGGGATGTCCCCATTGGCAAATGTCTGGTACAGCTGCGTCAAATGCCAGATGTGGGAATCATGGTAGCTCCCAGGGCAGCCAGCACACATATTCATTATTATGCCCTGGGCATCACACACTACCTGGCAGTTGATGGAGGGGAAGCCCTTGCGGTTAATGTAGGCCCTACCCCGCTCACCGGCTGGTGCTTTGATGCGTATGTGCGTGCAGTCTATTGCACCCACTACCTCAGGGTATTCCGCTATTTGCTGGAAGAGACGCATATTGCTGGCCAATACCTCACGGGCATTGGGGAAATATACATGATCACCGACATGCGCTGACATGGCATCCAGGAACTGGTGCAGTACCCTGGAGGCTGATGCCTGTGATATCCCCATCATATCACCAGTTGGTCTTTGGAAGGTACCTGTTGCTAGTATTCTTAGGCCAACACATACCTTGGTTTCCACTGGGATGGGTTCCCCTCTGTTGGTTCTGTGTGTGAGGCGTGGCCTGCACAGCTCAACTATTTGCTGCAGGAGCTCTCTGTCCACTCTATAGCGCTCTACTATCTCCAGCTCATGTAACCCATGGTAGGTGACCCTGGGCCTGTACACTCTTCTCTGTCTTCTCACTGTGGGTTGTCTGGCACCATCTGCATTGTCACCACCCTCAGCAAGTCGCCTATGTCTCATTATGACAGCTATGGCATCCCCTAACATTTCTGCTCTAAATTCAGCTTTTTCAGTTTTCACTTCTAATAGCTTACTCCTGTCTTGCAGTGTCTCTTGAGAGAAACATCCTGCACTGCTGTTTGCAGAGTTTTAAGTGCTGGGCTGGGCTACTATTCTGCCTGTGTAATTGCCTGCTTCTAATTGTTTTCACCTGCTAGCTCCAGCAGTATTCCCTGTTAGCTTCCTACTAATTCTGTTGCTTCCTTTTTCCTTTCTGTTTCTTCAGGGGGGAGCAGCGTGCATACCAGCAGAAACACGCTCACAGTGGCTTACATGCGCGCACACATGCTTACACGGTTCAGGATCTGCCTATTTGGGTTAAAACGCACGCACACCCGCGCAAACAGTGTTACAGGTCTGCCAACAGGCTCCTACATGCTCAGTCTGCCCTACACGCATGCACACCAGTGCAAACGGTGTTAAACATCTACCAAAATGCTCCCACATGCTCAGTCTGCCTTACACGCGCACACACTGCTCTACTCGCACTTCATGGCGTGCACACGTGCGCATGCACGCCCAGCAAGAAACTTTGGTGTAAGTAACAGTGTACACCTTCCATTTCTTGACTTTCCCATGCTTATCTTGTGGCACTCCTCTTTCCCTGATCTGTGTCTGTCATCTGTCATGTTACACTGACCTCCAATGAACTGCATTTCTTTCTACCATTCCCCCCTGTGATGTCACCTTTCTCCTACTCTATTCCTCCCCCTTATGTATCTCTTACACTACTTAGACTGTGCCCATTTGCTATGTGACTGTGGGATTCAGTATCCTAACCCTCATTTACATGAGATTGCCTACTAATGCTTAGTTACATGTCTTAGACTCAGCTTCCCCACTTAGCAACCACTACACGGTGGCCATGTTGTTTTTGGTCTGCTGGTCCCTGCATTGTCATTCCATGTATTGCATAAAACCCACATTTGTGGGTTTATAACCTTCATTTTTATGTTTTATACAGTGCAACCCGTTTGCGCGGGGCTGCGCTGCGTTTAAACATCTATATATTTTTATAATTTTTGCATCGGGTTACCTTGCCAATGGCCACATATTTGGCCATTGGTATGCTGCCTGACACATATGCACCCTTTATTTGGAGCTGACATGGCTCTGTTGTGATTTTTGCAGAAACGTACTCAGTTGTCAACTGAGTACATTTCTGCAGCTAAAACGTCTCTTACACGGGTTGGTTTCTGCTTCGAGGATCACTAATATACCTCATTTGCACACCTTTCAGCTGCAAGTGAGGTATTTAGCATATCCACGCCCAGTCCGTGTAAGAGACGTTTTAGCTGGTCTCTTACACAGAGTTTAGGGCTGTTCCTGGATTGCGAGGCTTGCATGGAGTGTTACACGTCTCTTACACTCCGTGCAAGCCTTCGTGAATCCTGCCCATTAATTTGAATGTTAAGCATGCTTTTATATATTAATATAACTATTATTTTAAAATTCCCTTTGTTGACCAACTAAATATACGGTTCATTTTAGACGATATGAAATTTGTGTGAAATATAATTGTTACAATAAGTATTTGAATTTTATAGTTAAAACATGGTTCTGGTTGAAAACATTCATAAGGAGCATGTCTTTTTAATGTTGTTATGGATACCAATGATGTAATTCATAGTTTCATAGGTTCAATTGAATAATTGAATTATTGTTTAATTCATAGGTATTTTTAAAGGGAGTGGGAGTTTGGGCTTACTTGTTCTGATGAAGTCCGTGAATGTAGGACGAAACCTAGGTTAACTTCTTTCAGTGTATTAGTGTACTGGTTTGGTGCAATAAACTTGTCAGTTTTTCTAAAAGAACAGCGTAAGTTCCAGTGTTTGGACTGCTCAAGTTTTCCGTGGTTGGATTTGTGGTTACCAAGTTTGCTTTGAGTTGAACATACACTGTGGAAACAGGGCAACACACAGGAGAGGGATGTGCCTGACCTGACTACAGACTGTAAGTGCTGCTATACTGCATTTGGTGTAATGTTGGTGTAATAGGGTGCATGTGGATATGGCTGTCCTACATGTTGCAATAGCTGCCATGTCAGTGCTCTGCATATGAGGAATTCCCATCTGTAGGGTCATCTGCAGACTGGGCAGTGTGTGGTGCTTTTGGTTTCATGTGTTACCCACAGAGCACCTGTAAACTGCAGGAGGTAGTGTGAGGATTGCAGTCTGTAGATGGTGGAACCACGACAGTTACTGACTTCATAACCCTCATAGGACATATGTTGCAACAAACCCTGTTACAACAGTAAATGTATGAGGTTATCAGAACAACATGTCAATATTGGCCCTGTGTATGTGCTTCCAGCTACACCTCTGTCAACCTTTGTACATATGTCAAGCATTAAGAGGTGCATATGTGCTGTACACCATAATTAGTGACATTATATTTGATAACAAGCCAGTGAGATATCAGACTGCTACACTTGTTATGTATAGTAGGGGTTATATTTGATGACATAACCTGGACATTCTGTGGTTGTGTGTACAGTACTGAGGTCTGTGTACTTATGGTGAATGTTGACAGTGTGTGTAATGTTAATTTGTACTTTGGCCTTTGTACAGACTGTGGTAGATGTCATTGTTTTTGTTCCCATCTTATCTGATGTTACATGCGGCTCCACTGTATGTTACCATATCAGCTTACATGTTTGCAGGGCCATACATACACATGTCCCATACCACAGACAGACATTGGACCACACTGTGTAGCGGCCCAGTTTATGTAGGGTTTGTGTGTGAGTGGCAGATATGAGGATGGTGTTGAACAGATAGTCCATATACTGTAATAATATGCTAGTGTACCATATGTGGCTGTGGCTGTGTTCACATTGGATGTAGCTATGCACTGTCACACAAGTGTAACTTCTCTGTGCTGTGATATGCTTGTAGAGCCTGCTACATATGCAGGTACATGTCCATTCCCTGTTTACTGTCTATGTGTCTCTCAGTTGCACTAAATGGCCTCTGGGGATTACACCTTTCATATACAGGGATTCCTATATATTCAATTTATTTTGCACAGTGTGGGTAACAGTGCTTAATACTACAGTACCTTTACATGATTGCATATCTACATTACCATATGATACCAGTAAATGCACATGCAGTCCAGCAGTTATGACTTACAAATAATATGAGACTCTTACTGCCATATTCTCTAGTATATGCAGTACTTGCCTTGAACAATACAGGTTTTATACTAGCAATTAATTTGCTACTACTTTTATTTTTATTTCTATGACAGTAAATGCATGAGTATTACTGACCTGCCTCACATCGCAACCTCTCCAGGTGACTGATGTGGGCCTCCTGGTTCATGGCCCGCTCCATTGCAGCTGTGGGTGACATAAGAGGAATATTTAGCCATACCTATCCATGACATACCTGAGCTGGCAATTATTAAACACATACTGGGGTGATACTTACACATGTCTGGAACATGCCCTGATGCTCTAGCCTCTTGCAGCCACTCCTCCAAGAGGTCCCCCTTATGCCGCTTCAGGTCAGCATAGTGGTGCCTGACCTGTTCACCCGTTCAGGGTTTGCCAGTGGCACGGGTGCGGTCACAAGCGAGATGGTCCCAGGCTTCTGCCTTATATTGGGAGCCCTGGTACTGGCCCTGCAGCAGTCTCTGCGTATGGTCTTTAACTAGGAGTCCTGCCATGACCTTGGACTCCTGGATGCACCAGCGCTGCACCCGGAAGCGCACACCTTCTCCCCTTACTGCCATAGTGACTGCAAGGGGAAGCTACAACCAGTTATGAGATGTATTCCTGCCTCTTGGGTTTAAGTAGGGCCAATTTCCCACACTTTTCTGTGATTGGCCAGTTTTGAAAAGGCTAAGCTATGGGCAAAATTGCTTACCTAGGGTTGGCATTGTTTAAAGGGGTATACCACTGGGCACATTGAGTTAGCTGGTCTACACATTGCTTGCACTTCATAAGAGACCTGTGCAATGCTAAGCATTGCTTACATTAGACTTTGCATTATATTTCCTTTTGGGCATTGATTTCTTATTCATTGCATCTTATATATATGCCAGGTATCCACAATTAATGTGTATGTACATTCTATGGGGTCCTTGTGTTTTATTGGGGACTTTAACACTCTATTACAATTACACCTGACTTCTGGGATTACTGCTGTACTTCAGTTTACATATTTATGTTATGTAGTGGGTTATGGAACATATAACTGTATACCGATTCCTTTCACAGGTTTAGTTTGGTTTTACTATGGTGAGGATTTGTTTGCTGATACTTGATTTTTCTGTACGTCTGTGATGGCTTGGTGGTTAACTACTGTGACTATGGTGAGTGGGGTGCTGGGTTTGAGACCTGCATGGTTGTTTATTTTGTTGATGGCCTGAACAAGAGGAGTTGGATACAGAGTGATTAAGGCACTTTTGAGCAGTTGTAAGCAGGTTTGTGTGGGGGTAAACACTGCTAATCTGCCGTTATATTTGCTTATAGGGAGTTAGCTTTGGAATTGCTTAGTCAGTGTAGGCATTGCTTACCGCTGTGCAAACGCGCCTACGCCCGCTAACTAGTGCTTAAATATGCTTACTACTGCTTATTTGTGCTTAAACCTGCTTACTAATGCCTTATTCATTATGACACTGACACCTCACGTGTATTTACTGCAGTACTCCAGTTCATAAAAATATGTTATTTAGTGGGTTATGCAACATAAATATTACTCATAACGTGCTTTGCCATGGAAATTGCTACAGGGGGACTCGAACCAGGAATGCCTGCTGGTACGGTGAATGCTCTGCCCACTATACTACTGCTATGCTGCTTCATTTGCTTATATCTTCTTTGTTATCCTCTTCAGCCATTTAAGCTACATTAACCATAGTAAGTGATGGGCACACCCGTGCACCTACGGTTAGCTTTAATCTGACTTTTAAAAAATATATATAAAGGTTTCTTAATTTTATTTATATGTACTCTTGCTGTTGTACACATGGGGACTGTTAGTGGGGATATGCAAACACCTATGAGCAGTCTCGCTCATTTCTTACCCCTTTCTGCTGTTCTGCATTGCAGGGGCATGTATATTCTGTGGGGTCTGCTCTCAGACATGCCCCCTGCACTCTTACACGCTCAGTGTAAGATTAGGAGCTCAGGCAGTGCGCCTCATTATTTTGCATGACACACTGCCGTCCTGCTTCTAAATGGTCTCTTCTGTGCAGGACTAAGCTAGTCCTGCATGGAAGATTAGTAAATATGGGGAGATGTCTTTTCCACTGCTGTTACTGACATATGGAATAACATTCCTACAATTGCCAGCTTTAGTTTCACAAGTTCTGTTAGAGAATGGGTTATGGATCCTTGATTATGTAAATGTGTAATCATGTACAGATAATGGTCTCTAACTTACAGCACTAGTTTTCCTTCATCACTTTCTTTCACTGTTACTAACTACACAAAATAGTAAGATCAATTGATCTAATCTGCTGCACATAGTTTTATGTCTTTTTGCAGTTTTCCTATCTAATTCTTCCACTTCCCCTTCTTCATCACCTTTCTGCCTTGCATAAAAAATTACAAGAGGATGGGGGACAACCCCTTCTCTACTGCCTGATATGGACATTGCAGTTTCCACACCCTTGCTACTTACATTTACTACCTCACAGTATCATGAGAAAAGGGGAAATCACTGGTACTGTGGCAATTTGACCTTGTAGAGAAAAGTTAGCCATTTTGTAGACTAGTTGTCAAAAATGAGAGTCAATTTTTAGCAAAGCAGCATGAACGGCAATGTAGAAGCACCTACCAGCCAGTGTGTTTGTGTTTAGCAGCTGGGATTAGTACATGCATAGAAACAAGCACAGATTAATGCCTGTTATTCTAGGAGCTTTGCTAGTCCAGGTTGTCATGGGACAAAAGGAGATAGGGTAAGTAATAACCTCAGGCTTGTAAAGGATGGCCCTGTCACCACAGCCAAACTGTGTGTTTTCCATTCTGGTAACACTTAAGTGCCAAGACCCTCTTAGTTTCATAGGTTTTAATTAGGCTAACTACCACTAGAGCCATTACAAGCTTAGCCTTGCACAGATACTATTTGGGTCCCAAGCATGTTAGTAGGCTAAGGTAGCTCAGGATTTGTAGGGGGTAGAGGTGTTGGTTAGGATAATACTTTTCTTATTGACAGCCTCTGTCCATTAGGAACATGGGGGCCAGACTAGGAGTAAATTTATGATCTCCCATCCAGTTGTTAAAGTTTCACTGGAACAGAGTCAGGGATGGACTCTGTTTTACATGGATGGGGTGCCTTTTCCATAGTGCAAGGATCCTTTGGGACACATATCTGTCTGTCTGGCACATTCTGTGCATGTCACAAGTGAAGTTCAGATCCTTGAACCTAATGTTTCTGGTACTGTTAGTTTTGTGCATGTGCAACATGTCATTCAGGGCTAGGTCCAAGGAAGCATTGTAAGTCAGGCAAAGATCCTCTCTCAGCAGCTTGTAGGAGACTAAATACAGAGATATACCTTTAGGCGATCAGTGTAGAACAGGGTATTCGTGCCTTGAATTCTCCTCATGAGAAACCTTTGTTGGCATTCCATCTGTTACAAGTGTCTGGTTAGATACATGCCAAAGGGTCATTGTTTTCAATGACATGTTGGATAAGGGATGAGTAGACTGATGCTATAGCTTTCTTGGACCTAGATGCCATACCCTTACCTATAAGTTGGGTGACATAGAATGATTTCCTTATTATCTTAACTACATTTTGGTCAAAGGACAGATGGCCGTCTACATATGTTCCCAGATCCCTTACTACTGACTCGCCTCTTAGAGGCATTTTATTGAGGGAGTACTTATCTTGCACTGACAGTTTCCCAAAGGCCATTATAATGCATTTTTGGCAATGAGTTTTAGGCCATAGCTTTGGCAACAGCAATTTGTCTGTGTTAAAACCACTTGCAAGATGTTTGTGTCTGGGGGAATCTATAGTTGTTCCCAATTTACAGCCATCTGCAAAGTTGGTTAGCCAGAAGCCTTTAACGTTAGCCTTGACTTCTCAGAAGCAGATGCCAAACAGGAGTGGGCCCAGCATGGAGCTCTGGATACTCCACTGGTGACAGGTCTCTTGGTGGAGTCACTCATCCTGACTTCTTGGGTCTTGTCAGTGAGTTAGCTAATAATCCAGTGTGTTATTTAGTATTTATGCCCATTTCTCTGATACCTTGTCAAAAATGCCTGAGTGAGGTATTGTGTCAAATGCTTTAGCCAGGTCAAGATGTATAGCATGCACTGCTTTATTCACACCCATTGCCTTGGTGACCCTCTCAACAAAGTCTACCAGGTTATGTAACATGACCTTTCCTTAACAAAGCCAAATTGGGATGGGTCGAGCATCTGCAAGTTATCAATAGCCTTGTTTACCATTTGCATGATAGTTTGTTATGTGGCTTTGCATATTAGGCTAGTTAGACTGATATGACTGTAGTTCCCTGTGTCAGTTGATGGTCTGCCCTTGTGGAAGGGAATGAATGTTGAAGTCCTCCATTCATTTGGAACATAGCCTGTTTCAATGCTGTAGTTAAAGAGTGCCTCAAGTGATTCTGAGGAAGTCTTGGGATACGAGACGAAAGCGCGCTAAATCTGTTTCTTTTATGTTTGGTGTGTATTTTATTAAATTTCTTTGGCTGTGGCTCATGGGTCTTATTTTTAGAATATTTTTGGAATATTATTGGAAGATTTGTGGAGGACAACCTTTATTGTACTGGTCAGCGGAATTATTTATTTTTGGTCCTTTAGTGCATGTTCCCAGCATTCATGCCCTGCTGATAGCTGGGGGTAATATGTTGAAGGGCATTTCACTTTTGGAGCTAGGGGATAGTGGGGGGTAAAGTCTAAGCTGAATTTTCAGTCAGTAGATTTGTCATGTCAATGCTGTCCTATGTTGGTGAGTACCACATCTGGTATATTTGAGACACTGGTTGGAGCCTGCTCTATCTGTTCCACGGTGTTTGTGTTAATAAAGTCCAGGAAGCATCATGCCTGTGAATTTGATGCAGTGTATGTTTCCTGGTCTATAGAGAGGTAGTTAAAGTCAACCATGAATAGGATGTTTGCTTGGATGGTGAGCACCTTTAGTAGGTTTAGGTAAGAGTCATGACACTCAAATGGCATAGATGGTGGCCTGTAGCTAGCCATGATATGATGAGGAACTTTACCCATAGTGATTTGCACATGAATGAACTCCATGATATCATCTTGTTTAACTAACATGGAAGTATGTTTGTAGCTAACATAGATCAAAACACCTCCACCTTTAGCTCCAGTCTGTGATGTTGTTGGTCTAAATATGTGGAAGACACTGTAGCATTGCACTTCTGAATTATTTTCTATGGACTTAAATGAAGTGTCAATCAAAGCACAGATTTCTACAATCTCCAGATTGAGGAGGACATGAAGGGTGTGCAGTTTTTTGTTTAGGCTCTGAGCATTTGCAATAACATTTTAAGATTGCTTGTAGACTTTTTTCACTGTGTTGTTAGTTTTGACTTTTTGGCATTGGCTAAAAAAAGCTCTAAGGGATAGATGAAGTTTTAGTCAATAGCTCAAAGCTTAAGGGGGCACAGGTGCAACCCATCCTTGGCAAAGCAATGTGGTCTTTTGATTGTGTTTTCCCATGCTGACAGGTACTGGATCCCCCTGGCGTGACACCAGATACTAAACCAATTATTAAATAAATTTTATGTTCGTACTGTGGCATCATCCTTGGTAGAATACTGCTCAATCCTAGTATCATAGCTGTCAGTGACACATATTCTGAGAAACTCATAATGCCTTTTTTTCATATAGTCCAGTGAAGTATTTCTCAGGTCATTTACACCTATATGGGTTATGATAGAACCAAATTGGTACCTGGGGTACAGTGACTTGTGTGCATGCAGGATATTGCATATCATGGCTACAGATAAGAAACTAACTGTTATTTTTTCCTTGTCCAACCTGGTGAGTACGACAGCTGTGTGTTACACAATGGAGTCCCCATTCGAAGGACTATTAGGTAACGTGTATGCTTGCCTTATAGACATTGCACTTGTGGAGCAATTAGGTATAGACTTATGTGAGATGTTTGGTGTGTGCTTTAGTGATTGCTGAGGAGCAGTGTTGCCATTAGGTTGCTTTGGATGGCTTTGATAGTTGGGAAGGTTTCTTTTAAGCACTTCAACATAAGACAGTATGTGTGTGTGTGTGTGTGTGTGTGTGTGTGTGTGTGTGTGTGTGTGTGTGTGTGTGTGTGTGTGTGTGCGTGTGCATGCATGTGTGCGTGTGTGTCTGTGGCATACTTGTGTGTGTGTGTGTGTGTGTGTGTGTGTGTGTGTGTGTGTGTGTGTGTGTGTGTGTGTGTGTGTGTGTCTGTGTGGCAAACGGTATGTGTGAGGGATGTAGTTTGAATATTACTGACACCCTCAACTGTATGCGAGATTTTTGCCTCCAAGAAGTTGTGTATTTACATCTCTAGCATACTGTGTTATTTTCTTTAATGATAAGCTGTCTGAGAACACAAGACAATTGCTACATTGCCTTGAGATGCACATATCTACCAAGATGAATACAGAGACATTTGGAAATTGCATATCCATGTTGTCTGGGCCTGTAATAGGGTTGCTGTTTAGGATTAGGGATTGGGTTGTAACAGGAGTCTTCTAGGATAGTTTCTGGGGTTAAGGGCAGGATGTTATATAATGCTAGGATATGTTAGTACTATTTAATGCACAAACTAGCTGTTGTAAGCTTATTTTCACACAATTCCACACTGTTTAACAAGTTTCAGATCTAATCTTAACCTAATAGGTAAATGCCACTGTCTAGGCATTTGCTATTATACAAGGCACTGCTAACCACCATGGTTCAGTGGGCAGTTCTGTGCAGAGAAAAATAGCTTGAAAACTGACTCTTATCTAGCCAATAAATAACCACACTTTAAACTTTCTGCTGTGCTTCCCAACTCAGGGAGACCAGTTAAACACCTTCTGTCACAAGATGTGGGATCTTGGATTTTCTTAATGCAAAAACACAGCAAAAGCAGCACTCAGCTGCAGATTTAACAACAAAGTCCCTGGTTAAGGCACGCTTCTGCATAGAGATTTGGCGGCACACAGACTACAAAGCCAACAAACAGAGAAATTACTATATTTGCCAAAAAAATTACATAAATGCTCAAGACAGACAGTAATGATCACTCTACAAATCAAGCACAAGTGCAGTTAATTAAGAAAATCTTATCTTAGCTTGGATGGCTTTGGATGCATCACTGGATACAGTGGAAAAGCATTGAAGAGTTCTTTGTAATTGATTGGTCATCCTCTGAACTGGGAGTGGCCCTAATTAGCACAGTAACCTGAACCTTCAGGTGGAGGGGACAAACAAAGGCTCCAGTTGGCTGACTGATACCCTTAACAGCCTAGTGGAGAAAAAGGTACAGCAAAAAAGTTTCCTATACTTACCAGACTCGTTGTTATATAACACCACATGTGTTAGAGGCAGCAGATTACAGAAAAGCTTATCCTTTCATCTGTCCTGTAACACAGCCTTACTAGAACTGTAAACTTGTATAGTCTTCTCTGAGCTGTTAGTGGTACTTACTTGAAAGAATAACACTGTGGGTTAGCTATTTGATTTAGATACAGAATATGTTTTAGCTAGTTCCCAGTTGGAGGTTTAGTGCTTCTACATACGCACTGTCTAAGATTTTGCATGTAGAAAAGTTCTTGTAAATTGCCTACCAGGAGATGAGAATATTTTTTTAAATTTTTTTTTGGTTTTCCTGTTTCTCAGAAAAGGAAAATGTTTCCACTGAAGTATTTATGGCCCTCCAAAAAAGTGAAACTCTTAAATCTGTCAGCCTTTTTTTAGCTGATCCATCATTTTTTAAATCATTTGTTTCAGTTTCTTATGCCAGAGGTCATCTGCTAAGCTCAATGTTCTGAATAGTAATTAAAATGCTCAGTGTAGCTGTGACATTTGTCAGATTATAATTACATAAGATTTCAGACTAGAGTTTACCTGCATCATACTCCCTTGTACTAGAAATTGTCAGATACTACATTTTAGGAGAAATAACTCTGGAGGTTTAATAGCAATACTTAACTTTCTGTGTTATTTGTAAGATATTGATAGCACAGATGAGTTAGTAGTTACTTCCAATGAGGCCATTTCTAGGGTTCTGTTTATAACAGCACATTTTCATAACCATAATGTTGTTGTTAAGTCATTTAATGTAGTCTAACTCTTTATTACCTCAAAGACTTTAGCATGTCAGGCCTGTCTGTGAACAACAGTTTCTTTAAGTACTCGGAAATTCATATTCATTAATTCAGTAATGTTATCTGTCCATTTTAGCCCCTGCTGCCTCCTTCATCTTTTGGCTTCAACCTTTCATATCATCAGTGTTTCCTCAAGGATTCCCGTACTTGCATTATGGTGCTAAAGCATTTGAATTTTAGTTTTGCTAGCAGGTGTTTTAGTGAATAGTCTGGATAAATTTCCTTAAGTATTAACTGGTCTAATCTTTTTGCAGTCTGTGGAATTTCCAGATCTTTGCACCAATACCACACTTCATAAACATCAATTTTCCAGTGCACAGACGTACTTATAGTACACGTCTCAAGAGTCTCAAGGCCATATATTTTTAATGGGAAAAATGACTTTGTCTCTATGATCATCTACATGTTCGATGATCTTCTGTCATGATGAATCCCTGAGGACTGATAATGACACATTTATGAAAAGATAAAATTGCGTACATACACACACACACACACACACACACACACACACACACACACACACACACACACACACATGCACACAAGTAATTTGACACTTCTGTTTCACCACTGGTGGAATTCTGAAGGTGAGCATGGTACAGTAGCAAACTTAAGGAACACAATAGTTTTTCTTTGGTGGCACCAACCTTGTAAGCCTTTCCTAACTCTCTGGATATAGTATTACCATTTTAACAAGGACAGACAAACTATAGATAGGCACTGGGAGTTCTTCTTGCTAGTTGTTATTCACAGTAGGTTACAAGAATCAACAATCTAATAAAGTCACCATTTAGCTGTTGGGTTTATACATCTTGTATTTTGTTGCAGATGCACTTAAAGTGGAACAATTTTAAATTATGTAGCATATTGATCACTATGAAGAACTGATTTATTGAAGAAATCATTGGTTGATTTACACAACCTGATTTCCTCTTGCTATTTTATTACTTTAATGAGGCAAATTCATCTGCAGTACACTTTGTGGCTAAAAAAGATTATCAGAAAAAAAAAGATAAGATTAATTTTTGTAAATATCCAAACCAATGAATAAAAAAGTAACACAGACAAACCATTTTGTAAAAACTGCAAGAAAGACCCAGTCAGGCTATGAGTCTCCCTGTTTAATACCTTAATTCTCCTGTACTGAAGGCCCATGGGATATATGCAAATGACCTTTTAAAGGAAAACTCTACCCTAGAACTAAAAAAAAAATGTTATCCTATCTTTGTTTCCTGCCCTATTTTAACATCTCAAAATTGCTCTAAGTGCTTTATTTGTAAATTTAGCCTGTTTTCCACAGCATGGCTACCAATGTGGCTTGATGTATTAATGTGATCTTATACTCCCTCAAGCCTTTCTCTTTCCCCTAATACTTTGTATGACTCATGCCAAACATAAGAAAGTAATATTGAATTACCATGCCATTGACATATAATGGGATTTGGGAGGGTCACTGTTATTTTCTTTACCTCTGTAAAATGACTGCTTCTTTTCTGTCTTTAATCACCCACCTTTATGTTTGGCTCAGACCTTATTTTACACTATACTTAGAAGTTATCCAGCCACAGCCAGAAAAGTAACTAAATTGCAGGCCTTTGTTTAAGGTTTTTTTTTTTTTTTTTGTAGTCTGAGGAATTGATTCTGCAAGGGTATCTTGGTGCAGTGACAGTTTTAACACCTCTGCAGTACTGTGGGGGAGGGGACTCTCAATTCCTCTTGAAATAGAAAAGAAAATACTGAACAAAGACCTGAAATTTAGTTACTTTTCTGGCTGTAGCTGGATAACTTCTAGGTATAGTGTAAATCAAGGTCTGAACCAAACATAAATGAGGGTGATTAGAGACAGAAAAGAAACAGTCCTTTTACAGAAGGTAAAGAAAATAACAGTGACCCTCCCAAATCCCATTCTATGTCAATGGCATGGGAATTCAAAGTTATTTCCTTATGCCTGGCATGAGTCATACAAAGTATTATCGGAAAGAGAAAGCCTTGAGGGAGTACAAGAGCACAATATACATCAGGCCCCATTGCTAGTCATGTTGTGGAAAACAGGGTAAAATTGCAAATAAAGCACTTAGAGTGATTTTGAGGTGTTAACATAGGTCAGAAAACAAACAGAGAGTGAAAAAAAAACATTTTTTTAGCTCTAGGGTGGAGGTTTCCTTTAAGAACATGCTAGTGTTTCAGCTACATGGCTTCTGAATACTCATGAGTTTTACTAATTTAACTCTTCACTGGTACATTCAATCCAGTAAAGCCAAAACCCATGCCCCTTTACTTTCACATCTCTTGTGTATCATGCTTTACCTAAAACCTTTGTTATATAGCAGCAGACTAGTACCTTGCCTGCTCTGAGCTTAAGGAAAAGACAGTTCTTTATTTCATAAACTTTATTGACTTTCATCCTGAAATAGAGTCTATGATTACCATCACAGCTTAAATTTATTTTAATATTCTAAGAAAATGATCCTTATCTCTTTATAAAGAATCCACAACACCGGACGTTATGAGCAAAATGAATTGTATATCTACAGCCTTTGATATTGTTAGATTGGACAATACAATTTGCAATTACAAGCCTGATTATCATAACAGTCAGTGGCAATATGGCATACATCTTGTTTATATAGATATATTATGGTTTTTCAGATGCTGAAGTTTGCTAACACTGCTTCAGTTGTAAAATAAAGGAAAAGTAGTTACTGTCTTATACATGTTATAATGTCAAAATCTAACCATACTTATGGTAATTCTGCAGAACTTTACTCATACATAAAATCATCTTTAAATAGGCCAAATGTTAATGGGTACGTGAAGAAATGTCAGTCTAATTTGATAATTTGTGCTGCTGTTGGTTCAGTCTTTGGATAATATACTGTGTAAACTGACTCATGAAAGTTAAACTTAAATAAGTGACCATTGAGAGCTATTAGTACTGTGGCTACCCTATACTGTGGTCTTTAACATGAATTGAAAACTCTTTAGACTGAGACTACTTAAATGTCACAAACCTGCTCCCAGGTGTTGACAGTAATAAGCCATCTGCACAGTGGAGAGAATGTGATATTTTATGCATTCGGTCTATAATGAAGGACCACACCCACTAACTGTGAACTTTATAGAATGCTCCTAACTTCTGTAACAATTTCCAGGATACTATGATTTTTGTGTAGAGGGGTTTAGGCAAGAACATAAAAAATGTTATTAGAAGGAAATGGATGATAGGGAAGTAAACAAGAGGACCTATGCAATTGTTCTCAAAGGAATGATTTTTGGGTCCAAAGTCTTCCCAAAGGAAGAAATGGGAATTATTTTGTTGGATTGATGAGTTATGTTCTGAAAAAAAGCTTTAAAAATAAGCAGATTGCAACAGCTGACAAGGTACACAGATTACCTCTTAGTAAGACCCACAGTGAACCTTGTTTAGATAAGTAATCACACTCTTTCTGGACTTTTATGGTGAGGAGAAAGTATTGAAGGCATCAAAATCATCAGCTGCATTTTTTAGTGTAGAATGGCTCCCTCTAAGTTTACTCTTCAGTACCTGCAATGATGCCACAGTTTTTTTGTCTGCAATTCAGAGACTAAGGGACAGTGATTTTTAAAATCTGGTTATACCTCCAAACCTGTACACAGCAAACATCTGGACAATGGCTCTTGGAAAGTAAGTGCATATGGTCAAAAACCTGTATAGCCAATTAGCATGACATTAGAATACCTAACAGCAAAACTCTGCCCACTTTCAGTAGGACTGTGGAATACCATCACTCAGAAATACAAATTTGAAAAGAACCGAGAATGAGAAAATTATGCAAAATATAAATATATTTTATTATGAGAACAAAAAACAACCTGCCAAAAAGAGAACACCCACTGAAACGTCTCCAAAGAACTGTAGACAAATAATGTAAAATAAAACAGAGACGCAGACAGCTGTAAAATCCATCACTAAAGCAAATCCTTTAAAGCTATACTAACATGAATTATATTCTAACTAACTAGATGTAAAAGACAATATTTATACAAGACAATGATAAAAATTACGATGACAAAAAATACTATATTCCTTCCTAAATAAATACATATAAATGCTTTAGTGATGCTTAGTCATATGACTTCAGACATGTGATATGCAGTGAGTATATAGGTGTGTCTGTTTTAAGTGCTTTGTTACACCTGAAGAAGCTAGATTGTGAAAGCGCTTGTGTTTTGCACTCAGTAAAGGCCTATCCTGGATTTTACAGCTGTCTGCGTCTCTGTTTTATTTTACATATTTTATTATGAGACAAATGACATGGCAATACTGGAGAGAGAAAGGAAAATGGGTGGTTGCTCAAAGGATGGAAGTTTAAGATAAATTTACAGAAAACTATCTTGTACTTGCTTCAGATCAAAATTTGATATTTTACAGTAAATGCCAGACAGCTAAGAGGTAAACTAGTGCAAGACTGACCAGCAAGCTATATTAAATCATCACTGTCTGTTGTTGTGTTGTGTGATTCTCTGCAAGTCATTTAACCTCCCAAGTTTTCACTGAAAAGAGTAAAAACAGGCAGTTGTGTCTCATGACCATTAAAACCAAAAGTAGAAAAATATTACTACTATGCATATTATAGATGCACAAAAAATGAAGTTGAACTAAATATCAAATTTATTCCCAGTTATGTTTTCAGAACTAAGTTCGTAATACACACACATACACACACGCATACATGCACACACACACACATACACGTGCACAAGGTTTTAGATGTACTGTGAATCATATATAGCTATTAAGGCTGTTAAAACACTGTGAATTGAGTGTTTTTTTCAAGAATACCTAGAGAATGTGGCAGTATATGTATATATCAACCTTATAATTTTATCAGGGAAAGCAACTACTTTCATTGCCCTGCTCATGAAGTCCCAGCTTACTCTGTCAAATGCTTTCTCTGCATCAAGACCCACCAACAACAGTGGTATTTTCTTGTATTCTGCTTCCCTCTGGATTATCAGTGTTCTGTTAATGTTATCAAATGTTTGCCTCCCTTCCACAAAACCCAGCTGATCAACATCTATCAATTTTGGCATCTCTTTTGCTATTCTTTTAGCCATTATAGACACACACACTTTATAATCATGGTTTAGTATGGAAATGGACCTGTATGAAGCTGGATCCAATGTATATTTACCCTCTTTAGGTATTACAGCTACCACCACTTTCATTCAGGATGTTGGTACTTCTTCTCCTCTTATAATACTGCTAAACAAAACCTTCCAGATCTTTATCAGTTTTTTTCCCTTCTAGCTTCCAAACTTCAACAGGAATACCATCTGTTCCAGGGGACTTTCCTGTAGATTGGTTATACATCACCATTTTTATCTCATCTTCCCCCATCCTGTTAGTAGTTGAAACTCATCTACCTCTAACCTTGGTACATTTAATTCTTCCATAAACATTTCCATTTGTACATTTTCTTGACTTTCATATTTCTCTGTTTTATACAGACTTTCATAAAATTTCTGAAATATTTATAGTACTTTTACAAGATCTCTTGTTATCTTCCTTGTTATAGGCTCCCTAAGCTTGGCGACAACCCTTTCTACTTTCTGTTGCCTGAGTCATGCTAAAAATGTTTGTACTCTAGTGTTATTATCAAAAAAACCTTGCTTGACAACATTTTTTCTAAACTCATGCATATTATCAATATAATCCCTTATTTTCTGTTTAGCATTCTGCAGTTGCTTCTCTTCTTGTTCTGTAGGGTTCCCCCTATTTTTCCATACTTTAACATTTGTCAGTCATCTAAATAATCCTTGTTACTTCTTAACCATATCTCCCTTTCCTTTATTTCCACCCTAATTTTCAACTGCACTTTAATTTTATCACATTCCTTAGCTATATTTCCAGAAGAAATGTCTATCTTCTCTAATAGCTCCTGAATAATTTCCAAAACCCATTCCTTAAATTCCTCTGTTCAACAGATAGGCGGGAAAGAACCAGTGTCTCATTTTTATTTCATTATCTTGTGTTTTTATTTTAGTTAATATGGTGCATAATCTGACATAGTGATTGGGTGTGTTTCAAGACCTTCAATTAAGTGCACACATTCCTGTAAAATATAAATTCTATCTAGCCTAGCCCAGTTTTTGTATCTTTGAGAATAATATGTAAATTCACTGTGAATTCCTAGTACTGAATTCGCATCTTCCATGCCAAAAAGTTTCACGAATTTCTTCAAAAATCTACCCTCTTTTGTTATATTTTCCCTTCTGCCCCCTAGACACATCTTCATTGTTGCAAACCAAATTCCAGTACCCACCTATAAGTAATATTCATTGCTGAAAGCTGATTATTTCTCCCAGAATTTTCTTAAGGTCATTATAGCAGTTTTAGGTGGAATATAAATACATGCCAGTGTAATCCTCCTCCCTTGCCAGTAGCCTCTTAGTACTATAAATCTACCAGTATTATATTTTTTTCCTCTTTTATCACTGTTGGAGCTCCTCTTGCAAATTATTATAAGCACTCCTCTTTTCCTTTATCCCAGGTATTCCACTGAATAACTATCCTGAAAACCTTTCTTTATTAAATTCACATGTTGAGTTCTTCCCTGGTGTGTCTCCTGTAGCATAACTATTTGTACTCCATTTTTAATATAGTTTACTACTGTTTCTTTTTTTTGTATTTATCTATGAGATCATTCAGATTAAAGACATTACAGAAAGCATAATTTTCTTAGTTATTGTCCCCACCTTTTATATATAACTGTTTTTTTGTTAAATGTCTAGTTATAACTTTTATGTTATATGTAAATATTGGTTGGCAACTTGGTATTTTATACAGTTGTTTCTTGTCATATCCATTTGAGCCTATTTCACATCTTACAAAACTTTTCATTTTATTGAAAGCCCTAAAATAACACTCACCCAATACCCCCTACTAAAAACCCATTAACTTAATAATAACACACAAAACTATGTACATCTTCAAAAATTGAAGTTCTACCTTCCTAATAAGAACAAAAGTTCTAAACTGATAGTCACACAGACAGAAAAAGGTTAACCAAAAAGAAAAGTTATTCATGCTAAGAAGCATGGTACAGTCTGTGCTTTTAGTAAATGCTGTGTGATTTTGTCTTATCTTTATAGCTCTCCTAGTAGAGAATCACTTCATTGCTTTCAGTAAACACTTTCTCAAAGCCATTTATCTTTATCAGATTGCCTTCTAGGGACATGCAAACTGGACACAGAACTGCTAAGGATACATTATTTACCAGGAAAAAGCCTTATAATATTCAATATTCTTTTGCATTTACTTGCTTTTTTAAAAACTTGTTACTGGATAAAGCCAATGATCTTGACCCAGTCATTCCCCATATGCAAGCATGAGACAAAGCACATTAATTTTTCTTTTGTTATGCTTTCTTAACCAGATCCTTCCTCTCTCCCTTTTTATGTTGCAGTTACTACATTTCTTAAAACTAAACAAGGAAAAAGAGAGAAGGGAGAAAAAAAAAATAAAATCACATTTATATTAGTATCCCATTATTTTTAGAAATAAATGAAAAAAATACTTCATAGCTTGAAAATAAATCTTGCACCATTAAAGTAGTGCCATTGAGAGGTTTTTTTTTTTTACTTACAGTTACTTTTTCCCCTCCTCTTCCCCTCTACCAAGTATTTTGCTGAAGATTAATGACATGAAGAAGGGCATATGCTTTGGAGTCCCCTAAAACTTTAACAAAGTCCAAGGAAGTCCAATGTGTTCAGATTTTCTTGTTCTGTCATGTTTCACAAACGTAATTATTGCTCTATTACCACAAATATGTCAATTTCCATGCCAGCTTTATTCCTGTTCATTGCCATCTCCCAAATTCTGTCTCTGCTTCATTTCCAATGCATTCTTGAGTCTTCTAGTCGGCTCATAAGTTTTCTTCCTTCTCTCAGGCATTTTCCATTGAAACAGTGGAATATTTTATGGACTCAATCTCTCTATGGTCTTTATAACCAAAAGGACACGAAGCAGAACCTCTTTCTGTTTCATAGCTCAGCCTTTCTGTTGAACAAAATTTTGTATTTCCTCCTTAGCATATGCTTCATCAAAAAAAAAAATTGTCTTTCCAGAGAAAACTATTTTGATGATGGCTGTGTATAACAAGTTGAATCTCATGCCTGCTTCTCAAAATTCCCTAAATAATGGAATATATTTACTCCTCTTCTGTCTGGTGTACAAAGGGTAGTCATTCTCCACAAACACTCTGTTGTCTCCCACTTTTAGTACTTTGTCCCTCTGCCACAGTTTTGTCAGAATCAACTCCTTCTGCTGATAAGACTGCATCTTTACTATTAATGGTCTATGATATTTCTAGTAACCAGACTTGGAACATACACATGATGTGTCCTTTCAATTAACAATTCCTGTTGTAGAATACCAGTATACCAGTCCAGTTGCTTATTTGTGCTTTCATAAAATTAATACAATGTGTTCCTTCTAGCTTTTCTGGAGCAGCAGAAAATCTCATGTTTCCCCTATGTGCTCTGTCCTCTAATTCTATTATTTTTTTAAACATATCTTCTTGTTCAGTCTCATATTCAGCCAGACTTTTCTTCATTTCAGTCATTCAATTTTGCAGTTTTGTTGCCTTATCTGAATATCTGTTTCCAGCTTTTTATTGTTTGTGTTGATATACTCCATCAGTGTTTCATTTATTTTAACCTGGTCTGTGTGCAGCTGCCTTACACTTTCCTCTAGGTTACTGGAAGTCATGTCTGGAACTTGCACTGCTTCTTGCTAAATGACTGCAGTACTTCTCCCAGTCTGTGTTTGTTCCTCACCTTTTCTAGCTGATTTTCCTCCAGGTCATTTATATTTCTTTATTCCTGGCATCCAGGCAGTGCACTTACTAGTCAGTTACTGAAATTTACCCAGAAATCTAGGTCCACTGGCTTTCACTACTAAGTGAATTTTTTCAGACTGGGAGAGCCAGAATTAAGCTGTTACTCAATGTGCAGCCATTTTGGAAGTCCCCTCGTTCTTCCATTCATTGATTGAAAACATGACACTGACTCCATACGCATGCATTTTCTGGTCTGCATCTTCTGGTTTATTTGCCGAATGGTTTTAAATAAGAACTTCCTAACAAATGTATCAGCTGGACTTAACCAGACTGTCAGTCCCCATCAAAAATTGTGGTACTCGTGACTTAGTTTTAAATAATGCAAACCAGTATGCACAGGTGAGACTGACTGCCATGCAATAGCCATTAGTTAATGGGGATCATGCTGTGCTCTTTTATGCATTCTTTAGATTAGAATGTCATAAAAAATAGCTATTTAGGACTAGATAGGATAGACTTCAGTCATATACAATGTTTAATGTTAACAAAAGCTGAATGCATGGAAGGTGTGTAGTGCTTTACTGAGAAACATATCTTCTTGTTCAGTCTCATATTCAGCCAGCCTTTTCTTCATTTCAGTCCTTCAGTTTTGCAGTTTTGTTGCCTTATCTGAATATCTGTTTCCAGCTTTTTATTGTTTGTGTTGATATACTCCATAAGTGTTTCATTTATTTTAACCTGGTCTGTGTGCAGCTGCTTTACACTTTCCTCTAGGTTACTGGAAGTCATGTCTGGCACTTGCACTGCTTCTTGCTAAATGACTGCAGTACTTCTCCCAGTCTGTGTTTGTTCCTCACCTTTTCTAGCTGATTTTCCTCCAGGTCATTTATATTTCTTTATTCCTGGCATCCAGGCAGTGCACTTACTAGTCAGTTACTGAAATTTACCCAGAAATCTAGGTCCACTGGCTTTCACTACTAAGTGAATTTTTTCAGACTGGGAAAGCCAGAATTAAGCTGTTACTCAATGTGCAGCCATTTTGGAAGTCCCCTCGTTCTTCCATTCATTGATTGAAAACATGACACTGACTCCATACACATGCATTTTCTGGTCTGCATATTCTGGTTTATTTGCCGAATGGTTTTAAATAAGAACTTCCTAACAAATGTATCAGCTGGACTTAACCAAACTGTCAGTCCCCATCAAAAATTGTGGTACTCGTGACTTAGTTTTAAATAATGCAAACCAGTATGCACAGGTGAGACTGACTGCCATGCAATAGCCATTAGTTAATGGGGATCATGCTGTGCTCTTTTATGCATTCTTTAGATTAGAATGTCATAAAAAATAGCTATTTAGGACTAGATAGGATAGACTTCAGTCATACACAATGTTTAATGTTAACAAAAGCTGAATGCATGGAAGGTGTGTAGTGCTTTACTGAGAAAGGAATAAAGACATGAAAGTAACCCATCATCACATGAAAAAGGAGCTGTGGGATTTGTGGATAGACCTTCATAAACTCAGACATAAGTGAGCATATCAATGGACAGATCAAGGCGTAAAAAATGCGTGCAAGAAGAATGAGAAAAAAACTCATACAGAGATGTCATAAAAAAATCAACATGGCTCATGTGACAGGTCAAAGGGAATAGATAAAAATGATTGCCATAAGGATAAGGGATGTGCAAAATACAATATTATTCAAATACATTGGGCAAAGAAGAGGAACCAGCAGGACATTATATTTCTGGGGAATAAGGGATGACCTGACCTGATGGTATTATTGATGTGCAGGCAAATAGCCACAAAGACATGACAAGGAGACCCTGGGATACAGGCCTTATAGGAGTGACAGGAAGAGAAGAAGAGGAGGACAATAATGGCTGACTATATAAGCTAGGGAAATAGAGTATACAGCACAGGGATGGTGAATTAGTCTGAGAAAGAAGGGGTAGAACAGAGATCTTAAAGGTCAAAACTGAACACAGACAAAATGGGAAACCTGGAGTGTTGACAATACATACAGATATGTGGATGTAGAAATAGTGGGGAGACTAATGAAAGATAATTATGGTGAGTGAGAAGAAAACTTGTTATGAGGGATCAAAATTTGTGTGGGTTGGACTGAATAGCAATGAGGATTGGTGTACTAGTTCATGGAGGCTGTGATGCCCCACCTCTGGCCCAGTAATCAAGAAACCTCAATCCTCATCACTAGCACCAGTGGGGGATGTACATTGGTAGGATGACAAGTACACACACAGTATTTCCAGATGCAGCTCACTGCATCAAGTGCAATTTCCCTTAAGAGCACACAGAGACCACAGTCAGTCCAGGGCTGGTTTCTCCCTCTTTCTCTAGATCCCCAATAAGACTCCCCACTGGCACAGCTACAGAGTTGAGATCTCAGCTGAATGACCAAGCTAAGACCTTGAACACTCTCTCTGTCCAACCACTGCTTCATGTCCCTGCCCAAGTAGCTGACACACAAACTCCTGGAGATTTGTTTAGCGCGCGCACACACACACACACACACACACACACACACACACACACACACACACACACACACACACACACACACACACACACACACACACACCTGTGAAAGGCTGGCACAGGTTTACTAGCTATGCCCCCTAATGCCCAGATGATATGGTAGTTATTACTGCCAATAGTCACCTCTTTATCAGCTACTTTAAGGCCCTTAACAAAGGCTGTCCAATCTTACTGTGTAATGATACTACCAATACAAATGGTAGTTTGACCAAGAGCAAGGCTTTTAGGAGTGACCTATACAGTGTCACCAAATACATATGCAAGTACCCTCAGAATTTAAATATGTTCCATAAAGATCAGCCACAATGAAATGTTTAAATATATTTAATAATAAATAGTAAAAGAACAGAAAATACTAAATATATATTTACAGTGATATCAGAGTTTAAAATCGCAGGAAATATTTGAAAACAACATTTCAGGACAGTATCAAATAAATAAAGAAAAAAATAAGTGCTTAACTCAGCAATATATTCACACACACTTTCATCTGCCTTGCAGCTATGCTCACAAAACTTTTTTTGATAAGCTTCATGTGCTGCCTTAATGCACTCTTGTGAAGCCTCTGCACTGGCCCAGTAATAAAGGAGCCTCAATCCTCATCACTAACACCAGAGAGGGACACAGACATTGGGAAGATGACAAGTACACACCCAGTAAAATGCAATTTCCCTTAAGAGCACACAGAGATCATAGTCTGGGGCTAGTCTATCCCTCTTTCTCCAGATCCCCAATAAGACTCCCCACTGGCACAGCTATAGGGTTAAGATCTCAGCTGAGTGGTCAAGCCAAAACCTCCAGCACCCTCTCTGTCCAACCAGTGCTTTGTGTCCCTGCCCAAGTAGCTGACACACACACACACACACACATACACACACACACACACACACACACACACACACACACACACACACACACACACACACACACACACACACACACACACACAAACACACACGCACTTTGAGATTTGATTTATATACAAACATACAGACACTCATGGGGAAGGCTGGTGCAGGTTCACTAGCTATTCTCCCTTCTGCCCAGACTATAAGGTAGTACCAGCTGCCACCAACCACTCTTATCAGCTACCATAAGGCCCTTCCCAAAGGGTGACCAATTCTACTGTGCAATGTTACTATTATCCAGTCCAAGACTTGAAGGCTATTTAGGAGTGGCCTGCACAGTGTTACCAAATACACATGCAAGTGCTTTAAGAGCTTAAATATCTCTAAACAAAACCAGCCACAATTAAAAGATTTAAATATATTTAATAATAAATAATAAAAGCACAAGACAATACTCATTGACTTAACACAGTGACAGCAGAGTTCAGAATCACAGGAAGTACTTCAAAACAACATTGCAGGACAGTCTCACATAAATATAGAAAACATCTAGACTGATCTTACTATTTTTCTGTCTATCTCTAAGAGAAATACTATGATCTAAGTTTTAATTACAGAGCAAGGCAAGTGCTGGTGAGATGTTTACAGGTCCAGAGACAAATACAAAATGCACAGACTTTCTCTCTGAGATAGTTCTTAAATTAATAATACACATTACTGCTGGGTTAGCTAGATGGCATCACTATTTGACACCTGCCTCTAGTTCCCAGGCCAAACAGATACCAACAGAATTTAACATGTCTCTATGAGAAATACTTATCTCTTAGAAGCTGACACATCTGTTAGAAGCTTGGCTGAAACTGGAAGTTGTAAAACAATTAACACTTTTGCATTTTAAATGTAGTAATTATTTCTGTCTCCAAACACTAGAAAGAATTTCTAGCTGTAGACATTCTGTCATCTAGCTGTGGTAAACACAATTGTAAGACACTTTACTTATTTTCTCAGAGTTTGCACGTTAACTCTGTATGTCCCAATTTCTACTATGAAAACATACATTTGCACATACATATAGTCCATATACATCTCTGCTCTTTTCCAGCAGGGTGCACTGTGGTTACATTTTTGAAGCTCAGCACATAACATATAGGTTACTTACATTTGTAGACAAGCCTATGGTTCATATTAATATTTAAAATAACATAATTATTTACAAAATTCTAACTAGCTGGGCTGGCAGCTTCACAACTCTAATAGACAACTTTTGACAGTATTATAATTTAAGCAATCAGTATCAGAAAATTTAGAAATAGCAGTTACAGCTTTACCATGAAGTAAGTGGGTCAGGAACCATACCCAGAGCCCTTGGTCAACATTATACTGTTTACATACCCTTTCAAATACATGAATGCAGCTATCAAAATGATCACCCTCTGTAAATTGTGGAAGAAATTTACTGACCTTTGTTGCTTCTGGCATTCAGTTACTTCATTCCCCATTACCTCCATGAACCTGGCAAATAGTCATCATCTCCTTTTAGTGTTGCCTCTGCCTGTCATTTTCCTCAGCTTCCAGACATCTAAGTTTTTCATTTTTTTCAGACTCCAGACATCTCAGTCTCTCTGCTGATTCTATTTCCAAATAGTTGGCCTGCAGTTCAAGTCTGTTTAACTCCAGATGGATTTTTAAGTCCTCTGTAGAAAGGTTGAACTGTCCATTTTCTGAGAGTTGTATATTCATAAGGCCAATCTGATTGTCCTCCTGGTTGCTGGTTTGTGATGCAGTTCTGATGAAGGCTGCAATAATTTCTGCTCTAGTAAAGTTGGCATGCACCAGTCCTTTGCCTTGGCACATCTCAGTCAACTGGCTCCTTGTCACCTTGCCATACTCCTCTGCTGACATCCTTGTCTGCTGTCCCTGAGTAACTAAGCTAACAAAGAAAAAAAACCTAAAACTATTGTGACATGAAACTCTTATGTGGTTGATCGAGAGCACAAACACCTTCCTTAGTGGCCACTGTTTACAGGCTACAGGAATTCAATATCCACACCACTGAATCCCAATATGTGGCTATCCCACCACTGCCACCAATATATGTGATGCCCCACCTCTGGCCCAGTAATCAAGGAGGATCAATCCTCACCACTAGCACCAGTGGGGGGATGTACATTGGAAGGAAGATAGGTAGCCACACAGTATTTCCAGATGCAGTTCACTGCATCAATTGCAACTTCCCTTAAGAGCAGACAGAGAGCACAGTTAGTCTGGGGCTGGTTTCTCTCTCTTTCTCCAGATCCTCAATATGACTGCCCACTGGCACAGCTACAAAGTTGTGATCTCAGCTGAGTAGACAAGCCAAACCTTTAACACTCTCTCTGTCCAACCATTGCTTCATTTCCCTGTCCACATAGCTGACACACACACTCCTACAGCTTTGTTTTACATAGATACATACATACATACATACATGGGCGGCACAGTGGTGCAGCGGTTAATGCTGTTGCCTCACAGCAAGAGGTTCTCTGGTTCGATTCTCGTCTGGAGTGCCTTCTGTGTGGCGTTTGCATGTTCTCCCTGCATTTGCGTGGGTTTCCTCTGGGTACTCCGGTTTCCTCCCACATTCTAAAGACATGCTTCTGGAGCATTTCTCCCCGGGCCTCTGCTGAAAACAGGATCTTTGGAACCTAGTCAGACTTTCCCGGTCAACAAATGTTAAATAAATAAATAAAATAAACATACACACACACTTGGGAAAGGCGGGCACATGTTTAATAGCTATGCTCCCATCTGCCCAGACTATACGTGAGCTATTACTACCACCAGCCACCTCTTTATCAAATACTTTAAAGCCCTTAACAAAGGGTGTCCAACTTTACTGTGTAATGTTACTATCAATACAAATGGTAGTTTGATCAAGAGCAAGGCTATTAGGAGTGGCATACACAGTGTCACCAAATAAATATGCAAGTACTCTCAGAACTTAAATATGTCTCGCAAAGATCAGCCACAATGAAATGTTTAAATATATTTAATAATAAATAAAATAACAAGACAATACTAAATATATATGCACAGTGATATCCGAGTTCAAAATCACAGGAACTATTTAGAAAAACATTCCAGGACAGTCTCAAATAAATAAAGAAAAATATCTAAGCTAAGCTTTGCTATATTCCTGACTATATCTAAAATAATTATACTGTACCTTAGTACACTTACTTCAGAGCAAGCAAGGCAGATGTGGTGAGTCGATCTTGATGATGTCAAGTCAAAGTCAAAATACAGAATGCAGTCTGTCACAAGAGTTCTTAAATTAATATCTCAAATATTACTGCTGGGATAGCTTGCAGAATGGCATACTTTCTTGTCATCTGACTCTATCCCAGGTGAAAAACAACTGGTGGCATTTAGCATCTACCTGTAAAAATGTATACACAAGGGCTTTTCCTCAAACCTTGGTACTTGCTGGAAGTCAAAAAACAATAAAACACTTGCAAGACAATGCAGAAAGTTCCCTAGTTTTAGACACTATGTCTTCTTGCTGCCATATAGTAATTTAATTTCAGCTATTTTTCTGAAGTTAACCTGTTGTGTTCCAGTTTCCACTGTTGAAATATATACATTCAAACAGTTATGATATTGTATGTACAATTATGTTCCCTTCCAGCAGGGTATGCTGTGGATCCATTTTTACACAGCACTTTATAAAATACCTCTTCAGCACCCATGTCTGTACAAACCATCTTATATGACATACAGTTCTAATACATGTGTGACACAAGCATATGAATCATGATGATATTCACAAATGACATACAGTTATTTACAAACTTCCAAATAGCTGGGCTGGCACTATCTCTTTTCCTTACAGAGGCAACAAAAAAAGGCAGAGTCTGAGCAGTGTGCTAAAGAGGTTGCAAAAAGTAAAAGAGTCTGGCTGAAGGATTAAGCAGGATGGAAGGAGTAGAAGATGTGTAAGCTAGAGAACCACTGGCAGTCAGTTATCATAAAACAATGCGATTTAAACTGCAAATGGACAAAAGAGAGAGTGAAAGTATTCCAGAGAGGATGGGAATATTTGAGATTTTACTCAAAGAAGCAGGAGGAGGAAGAAGACATGTGAGACTGAAGGTCAGTCAAGGACATTTTAAGGTGTTCAAATTAAAGGAATATGAATAAGCATGACTATGGGCATGACTAGGATGAATTGAAAGATCAGGAACAGTACAATGCTCATGTACATATAAGTGGGAGTTTAAAAGGAAGTAAGAAGAGGAAGGCATGCAGAAGGTAAGAGAGAAGGGGAAGCAGAAAGAAGGAGGTGATGTAACAAGGATGAGAGCAACTACCAGGACAGTTACAAACTGAAGAAACTACAACAAAGACCCAGTTAAGTTATAGTCTTCACTCTGTAATACCTAAAACCTTCTGTAGTGCAATATATGCAAATGACCCCTTAAGGATATAACAGTGTTTCAGCCAGATGGCCTTTGAATGCCCATAGCTTTTCACTTTTTACTTTTTAAGTCTTTACTGGCATTCTCAAGCCAATAGATGTAAACCCCTCTAGCTGCAGACGTGCAACGTTTTGTCATTTCTTTGAGCTTCTCCGTATAGTGTAAATTGACTGTTTGGTGATACTTTTGAAATGAAAATCTTAATAAAAGCCATGATGTTTGTAAACATTAAAGTACCTTCAAAATATTCCAAATAATATCCAACTCATAGATAAAATGTACACACAGGCAAATTATTTTTCTGATCTTGTCAGTATAATTTAAGTCTATTGTTTGGTGGCACTTTTGAAACTGTATGCCGTTATTTACTGACTTCAATCACTAATGATTGGCAACCAGCCACATATTTTAGGAGTAAGGGACCAAAAAATGAAGAAAATATCTCGGTATTTTTTGAAAATGTTATATTTTGAATTCAAAATACTTCCTCCAACATCATTTACATATACTACATCAATTTTGAAACATTAGGTGGAGGAGCTATTTTACATCAAAAAATATATAAAAAAATAATATAGTAATAAAAAAAGTAAACAAAACACAACAATTCTACAGACAGACCATGTTCTAAGCACAATAATGCCCTCCAAGCTGTGTGTTCCTGTTTAAATGCACAGTAACACACACACACACACACACACACACACACACACACACACACACACACACACACACACACACACACACACACACACACACACACACACACACTGTTGGGCATTATTTCTTGGTTCTAGAACTGTTGAGATGAAATTTTCTTGATGTGCAAATGCCAAGTTAATTAGGTGCATTGTCTTACTTGGTGGCAGGGAACTGCAAGAACTGACTCATATTAACACTCATAAGCTGGCAGCATGTATGAAAGAAGAAAACTGTTACTAATAAAGCTGAAGTGCTATGCACTTGTGGTGATAAGGAGACAAGTCTTATTAATCAGACATAAGTACAAACTATATTACACCAACCTATATGATCAAAATAAAGTAAATGTATTAACAAAACTAATGGATATTGTTCTAAAAAATAATTTTATATTTTTTGAAGGGGCTCATTACAAACAGAATAGTGGAGTAGCCATGGGGGCAGCGTGTGCCCCAGGTTTTGCGAATTTTGTATTGACATACTGGGAGTTAAATTATGTGTTCAATTCTGAGTATTTTAAATATGTTAAATTCTATGGTCAGTTTTTAGATGATTTATTTATAATATGGAATGGGGAACAGGCAGTATAAAAAGTTTTTTTTAGAGTATATTAATAGTAGTGTATGGTTTTTAAATTTCACACATATTATTAGTCAGGAAAGCATTAGTTATTTGGACATCAAGTTGACTTACGACAAAAATAAGAACAAGCTTGTGTCTAACATTTACAGGAAGTCCACATTCTCAAATTCTTATTTACATTTTGATAGTTGGCACCCTCACCATCAGAAAAAAGCGGTGGTAAAAGGCCAGATGGTGAGGGCAGCTAGAATGGTTAGTGAGGAGGTGGATTTTGAACACGAAATAAATTTTATCATTACCTTATTCTTGAATAGAGGGTACCCAAAGCATTTTTGTAGTAATATTGCCACAGAAGTGAGAGGCAAAAGGCAAAACGGGTTTTACAAGGCTTTATTAAACAGTAATGAGGTTTTGTTTAGTAATAGTAACAAAAGTCAATTTGTTGACGTTAGGAAATTTATTTGTAACAACATTCCATTGTATATTACTACATTCAATGATATTTCTTGGAGAATTAAAAATATTATTAATAAGAATTGGAATTTTATAAGTATGGATAAGACATTGGGGGATCTTTTTAAAGGGAAAGTAACATACATATTTAGGAAGGACACATCGTTTAAGGATTTGTTCGAAAGCTTGAATGTAAAAGTTGACAACATTTCTCATAAACCCATGGGTAATTTCAAATGTGGCAGGTGTTCAACATGTAAACATTTGATCAGTACTGGTACAGCTGTGACGGTTAACAATCATAGTATTAAAATTTATGAGCATATCAATTGCTATACTATTAATGTTGTTTATATTGCTGTTTGCCAACAGTGTGAAGGTTTTTATGTTGGGAAAACCAGTAGGCATTTGAGGGATAGGATTAAAGAACATCTATTGGACATCAAAAATAATAAATTAACCAATGCCCTGGCTAGACATATAAACCAACATGAAAATCATCATTTTAAGTTTTTTGGTGTATTGCATCAGAACACTGATTTACAGGGTAAAATCACTAAACACAATTTAGACATTCTAGAATTGAGGATGCAGATATTTCTAAATGCTCACCAGTACCCTGGACTTAATGAATATATTAGTATTAAGCCCATTTTATGGTTAAATAATATCAAGGGTTACTAGCTTAGGTCTAGTTTTTGGAATTTATGTTCGTATAAATTATATGTACACAAATTTTAGTTAACCATGGGTCCAACACTACACATGTACAGTAGTATATATATGTAGACTATAGGCGTGGATAACTTTCATGTAAAATATTTACACACATATATATATATATATATATATATATATATATATATATATATATACATTTTTTATATGTTGGGGACCCCAGACCGACATTACACAATTTTACATAATTTAATGACAATTTTTTAGTAACAATTTTATACTTATTTATTTACATATCTATTTTGATTATTATATATTTATTTATGTATTTGTAAATATTTATGGTCAGTATTTGAATATCACACATGAAATCATTTTATGGGTTATACATATATACATCATAACATAATTTTTATAAATGGATTTAAATATATATACTTAGATCATTACAATTTCGCACGGTATTGGGTCAGACATTACATGTGTATTAAACAATCACATTTCTAATTTATTATGGTTATTTTGTACTAAACGACTATTTTAGCATTATTTTACAAGTTATACACAAAAACAGGTCATAAGGGAGTTTTTTAATATATTTTAACAATATACACACATTTAGGTAAAGAACGTACACTTTAACTGTCAAGCAGTGTTCATTTTTACTGACAGTTTTTTATACATAGTGGTGAATTTGCTGCCTACAAATTCTGTTTCTGTTTTAGCTTTAGAACTTTATTATTCATTACGTAATTGATTGGATAATTGGTTCATTAATTGGGAACGTGAGAAGTATTTAAGTGGTTTGTTTTGTACTATTTGTTGTTCTGAAGAAGTCCGTGGAGACGGACGAAACCTAGGTCGACGCATTTTACTTTTATTGTATCAACATCAAATAAACTTTGTTGGAGCGTTTATGGGCCTTGGATTTTTCTTTCGTTTTTGTGGCAGCAGTATATCACACGCTACAGCATTTCTACTTCGGCTGTAGTGCTTTCTCTTCCTGTTTTTCGTTTTGGAGGTATTGGTTCCTGGTTTATTTTATAAGTACAAATGAGGTCTGGAGAGGTTGCCCCTCCAGCTGCTGCCTTTTCCATTCTAACAAATAACATAATACTAGAGAAATATTCTCTTGCTTTAAAGAGTTATGAAGGTAATGGGAAGAATGTACTTATTTTGATAGACCACCCTAGCAGTGCTGAGGGGGTGATGTAAACCAGCAAATGAATAGTCTACAGATGTGGCACTGCCTAACCCAGAAAAATGGGGAGAAGTAAGGGAGCAACAATCAGATGCATTTGTTAGCATGAATGAATCCAACAAAGATCTGAAGGTACAAAAGAAAGATATGAAGGTACAAAAGTTTGACTAAGGATACAATGAGAGGAAGAATTTATACCAGTTAAAGAAATAAATCAGACTACATCTCTAACAGGCAGCCTGAAGAACAGATTCAGGAGAAGGAAGGGAAGGTCTTATACACTAAAATACTGCAACCTGGAAGAGCTACAAAGCAGGGAGTAGAGCCATCATTGCAGCCTGGAAATTTATGAAATAGTGATTTGAAGAGAACCGTCATTGCAGCTTGAGCATGTTGCAGGGTAGGGAGTTCAAATGACTAACAGAAATGAAGAGAATTAAATGCTCATTGAAAGGGTGTATACTAAAAGAATGAAATTAGAAGGTATGAAAAATGTACCACTTCAGCCTGAATTCTAAACTTTTGTAGAGCTAAAACAGAAAGCCTAAGAAATGGAGAATTCTAAACAACAGGTAGGTGCTCAGAAGAAGAAATGTAACAAAAAGAAAAATTTCTTCGGGGTAGTGAAACAAGCAAAAAAAAAAACAGTACCTTGTCAGAGTTTTAAACCTAATTATGTCAGTGTAAGACAGAAACTTCATTTGTAAGGCTCTAGGCAACAAACAAACAAGGAAAAATTAAACTGAAACTGTATTATGTATGGAGAAAGAGCGAGAGCAATTTAGAGAAGAAAAATTGAGAGGGTGGTATTTATTCACCTAGAAACAGAGAAAGAGCACACACAACATGGAGATGACAAGTAAAATGAAAATGTAGTAAACACAATGACATTATATATGGGGAGAGGACCTTATCATGTTACCCTGTCCCCTCATACAATGACTCTCCTTAAAGGTAATATTTCCACCCCAAGGAAAAAATGTAATAAAGCTGTAAAGGTTGACTACACTGAAAACGTTTTAAATAAGAATTAAATATGTACATGTGGGTGTATATATGGGTAAATATGTTTGTAATTTGTTAGCGAAACACAAATGAACTTGCACAGGATATTGATAGATGATTTTAACCAACTTTAAAACAGCCATTTCAAATTTTAAAGATTATAGGTTCATAGGTTCATAGGTTGGTACTAGGCTATCAGCCTGGCTATTTCTTCCCACATTATTTACTTTCCTGGACCCCTGTCTAGCAGAGGCGACTGGCGTGATCCTGGGGGAAATTTCCTTTTTCCCCCATCCAATCGTCAGGTTCCTCTTGAAGGTCCAGAGGTGCACTCTGCTTGACATGTATGGGCAATCTATTCCAGAGTCCCTCCAACATGTTTTGTTTATTGTGATGACAAGGTTTAGATCCGTAGCATGTCCAACAGCTCTGGGTTTGACATGGCCTTGTATGTTAAGCAGAGATCGCCTCTGAGTAGGCGATATCACGTCCAGTTGTTGCAGATGTATTCTATAATGGGTCTAATGAGGGATGAGTACAGTGAGACAATGACCTCCCCACCTGTGTCCCTAAGTCTCTTATCACACTTTCTGTGTTTAGTGTACTGCCACCTATATGGTAATTCATGGATACATGGGATAACAATACATTTCTTGGCATTGAGCTTGAGCCCATGGCTCTGGCACCAAGCATCTGTTTCTGTAAGGCCCGAGACTGATTCAAAGAAGTCAATCAGGTTCAGGAGACCAGTATTTGAAGGTTGCCAATGTCTTTGTTTATAAGTTTATAAGTTCATAAGTTTATGAAAAAGGACATTAATTTTTAATGTTTTCTACTGTCTTAGATAACCTGGTGCTTACTTTTGTGAAAGGTAATATTAATTTACAATTTACATAGAAATATTATATTAAAATAGTGTTTGTCTTACTCAAGCTGGACTTGGAGGCAGTTGGTTAAGGTAAAGGCCACAGGGTGATGTGCACAAGAGCTCATGGCACTGCAAGTTTACTGTTGGCTGAGGCTGAGAATTGTTTCACAATTCGTCAGTGGGCATACACTCCTTTCCCATGAGAGGTACTAGAAATTCATTCTCAGGACTAGTAGTGGACATGCATCCATTTACACACTGTTTACTTAGCATGTATTCATTGACAAGTACTACATGGGAAGCACTATATAGGAAGTATTTGGGCTATATTCCTTCCCAGGAGTAATACTGATTTTCCTAATTAATACTGAGTGTCCAGTTTTTACATGATGACTAGTGTGTATGCGGTTACTGACTGATAATAAAAAGTCATTCATTCCTTCATCCATTACATGGCATTCACTCACTGATATGAATCTCACTTGACTGGTACAGGGTATGTGCTAACTCAAATGACTAGTATTAGACATGACCTTTGTATGATAGCTTTCCTTTAGTTCATTCTAATGAAGTTAATTATTTTTTTGTACACAGCCATCTATTATATTCAACTGTGACTATTTCTTGGTACTTTTCTCCCTGGGCCACCATTGAAAATGGGCAATGTAACCCAGCTGGACATTCCAGGTAAACCAATGCAGATAAATAATGACTAAAACATTAGCAAATGAAAACCTTCCAGCACAAGCTAGAAATTAAAGAGAAAGAAAATAAATAATGTAGGGCAAGTTAAGTATGTAGTTCAGTTTTTGTGCCCTGCTGGTGTAATATTTAAAGGTCTACAGGCTTGTGAAAGATTCAGCATTTCCCTCATCCATCCATCCTGAACTACTCCAACCTAAATTCATGTATTACCATTTCCTAATTATCTTGTGCTCAGAGACAGAGAATCACCATGTGTACACAGATCTAATTAACTAACATTTATAGCCTTCCATGGTAAGTTGTGCATGAAAGAAAATCAAATGGAACAATAAACCTTGATGGTTGAATTACTTTTGTCAATAGTCAGATTTTTCATCGCAGCTATTTTCTAACTGCATAACATAAAAGAATATTGCCACTACATAATAAATAGAGCTGTGCTTCAAACTTGGGTCTGTCATAACACTGGCCCATCCAACAGGAACACGTACATTTACACACATGCTTCACTGCAGATATACCATATTTCTTCTCCATTTACTTTTTAGTCATGGAGAGATTAAACAAATACCGCATAAACAGAAAGAAATTTGCTTAATTTTTTTATGCTGCATTTTATATGTCTCATACATAATTAACGCCTAGCAGAACTGGCATTATCACCTATGAGCAAATGCCCTGTCATTCCATGTATTGCAATGCTAAAGCATTTAGTGCTGCTTTGTTCCTCTAAGTGGTAATGCACACTATAGATGTATTGCTCAGTGCTGCTAAATAACATCAGCAATGACAATTTGTGATACTCATTTGAGTAATAGACTCTGAATTTCAAAGCCAAGTAGCTTTGCTTCACTGTCCTTCCACGTTGTCTACATATCCAGGAGACAAGGTGGTAAGACAGCACAACAAAGCCACATGGTTTGGGATCTGAAGTCTACTACTAGGGGAGGACAGACTAGAAATTGTGATGAGGGAGTGTCTTCTAAAGACAGTGAGGGATTTCAACAGATTAGTGACAGACTCATGGCAATGTGACTCTAGTGCAAAGGTATCAGTATTCGTAATCTCAAAATGTGCCCCACAGCAGGGTTGTGGTAATGAGGAAAATAGAGCATTCAGGCAGCAGTTACAGGACCTACTAGACAAAGAAGGACAACATGAGTTGGTGGATATAATGGGAGACCTGAATGCTCATGTTGTGACAGACAGAAGAGGCTATAAAGACTGTTTGGGTCTACATAGTTGGGGCAACAGGAATAAAGACTGAAAGGCCATTCTAGACTTATATCTGGCAACTGGGTTGATAGTGAGACAGTCACAACATCACATACAAGAGTGGACAACATGCATCTCAGTTAGATTTCCACCTAATGAGGAAAGGGCATTGGGGTTAGAATTAGAGATTGCAAATCCTTAGTGAACCATTTGGTACACAGCATAAACCATTGGTGGCCACAATCAGTGGCAAACGAAGGATAGAGAAGGCTCTAAGGTCAAAAGACACTTGGCTAAGGACCTGGACTCTGACTGGAGACAAAGCGCAATGCAGACTGTAAAAGTAGCTGACTCCAAACCCAGCTCCAGACAAGTGTCAAGTGGAGTACCTCTGGGTTCAGTCCTGGGACCGCTCTTGTTTGGCATCTATTTCTCTGAAGTACAAGCCAACACTAAGGGATTCTGGCTAACAAAGTTCACAGATGACTGCAAACTGAGAACCATTATTGAATCCCCAAATTATGTGGAAATTCTACAAAAGGGCCTTACAGAAACAGATGCTTGGTGCCAGAGCTATGGGCTCAAACTTAATGCCAAGAAATGTATAGTTATCCCCTTTAGGAAAAACAATGTACCCATGAATTACCACATATATGGCAGTACACTAAACACCGAAAGTGTGATGAGAGACTTAGGGACACAGGTGGACAGTAGTCTCACCTTCAATAACCACATCACCACAACAGTCAGGAAATCCTTCTATGTGGCACACCTCATCACTAAGGGATTTTCATAAAAAAAAAAAAAAAAGAGGTCATTGTCCCACTGTACTCACCCCTCATTAGACCCATTATAGAGTACAATGCCCTGTTTGGTATGTACCTCACAAGACATCTGCAACAGCTGGAAAGGCCACAGAAATACCTCACTAAAAGAATCACAGGCCTAAAGTAGATGCCCTATGCTGACCATCTAAAAAAACTACAACTATACTCTGTGGCATATCGTCTACTCAGAGGTGTTCTCTGCTTAACATGCAAGGCCATGTCAAACCCTGACATGCTCCACTTAAAAGAATCCCAATCCCTCAGAGCCACATGCTCCAGGGATCTAAACCTTATCTTCACAATGAACAAAACATGCTGGAGGGATAGGTTCCTGACCCAGAGACTCCCCATACTCTGGAATAGACTGCCCATACATGTCAAGCAGAGCGCTTCCTTAGCCCTCTTCAAAAGGAACCTTGATGATTGGATGGGAGATAGGAAATTCACCCCAGGGATCATGTCAGTCACCCTGCTAGACAGGGGTCCAGGGAAGTAAATATTGTGGGAAGAAATATCCAGGGAATTATTATGGCTAAGCTTGTATAGGCCCTAGGGCTGATAGCCTAGTACCAACCTATAAACCTATGAACTTCAAAGAAATACTAAGGGCTCTAGCACCTCAGGAAGAAGAAGATGAAATACATTGAGCTGAAAAATAATGGCAGCATCTCAATACAGCACCTGTGAAGACTATACAACAAATATGCACACAAACTAGGTATGGAAATAGTGCATAAAGAAAGCTGGTTGTGAAATGCAGAAGTACAGCAAGTTATCAAAAGAAAGAAGGGACACAGGAAAAAGTGGAAGATAGAAAAGCTGGACCAGGTTAAGAACACATACTAGCTGTCTAACAAAGAAGTTAGCAGGGCAGTCACAATAGCAAAAAATGAGGAATCATAGACACTTTACCAGCTTCTGGAATGTGATTCAGATGGCACAAAGAAACTCTATCAGGTTGTAAAGGCAAAGACAGAAAGATAAAGAAGATAGTCATCAGACAGCATTCATGAGAGATACCAGCAATAAACTGCTCACCAGTCCACAAGACATCAAAAACAGATGGATGGAGTACTTCCTGATGCTTCTGAATGAAGAAAATTTGTACTGCCCCAGACACAGCTTACAATGAAAGAGGAAGAAAAGCCCACCCTAGAAGAAGCAAGAACAGTATTTAGGAAAATGAAGTCAGAGAAAGCAGCCGGCCCAGACAAAGTCTTTGCAGATATAACTAAGATGTTGGGTAAGTTAGGAAAGAAATGTGAGGGCATTCAAAGCAGTATGGAGAGAAAGACATATCCCGGGTTACTGAATAATAAGGATCCTAGTGCCAGTGTGTACAAGAATAAAGGGGATATTCACAACTGTAGGTGGTATACAGGTATCAAACTCCTGTTATACCACATGAAAGTTCTGGTGAGGGTAATTGATAAACAAATATGCAGAACAGTAGAAAGTAAGATGGGAGATGACTAGTTTGGATTCAGAACAGAATACAACACAACTTACTCAATGTTTATGGTGAAACAGACAGTGTAAAAGAAACTAAAGATGAGGAAGTAATTGGGCATAAGAGATAAACTCTCTCAACTGGGCATCAGTCTGTATGTTACCAGATGGACAGCTAACTGTCTCACTGATAGAACCCACCTAGTCAAAATAGGGGAAGCCACCTCAAGCAGTAGACCCGTAACAAGTGGCGTACCCCAGGGTTCGGTCTTGGGGCCTCTGTTATTTGGGATATACTTTTCTGAGGTGCAGGCCGAAACCAGTGGGCTATGGCTGACCAAGTTTGCAGATGACTACAAGCTGGGTGCTGTCATCAATTCCCCTAGTGATGTGGACATCCTCCAAGGGGGTCTCACCCAAACAAATAACTGGTGTCAGAAACATGGCCTCAAGCTGAATACCAAAAAATGCATCATCATACCCTTTGGGGAGAGTGATGTCCTCACAAATTATCACATTAGTAACAATGTCCTAAGCACGCAATCAATCGCGAGGGATTTGGGCACCCAGGTTTATAGCAACCTGACTTTTGACCACCATGTTGCTTCCATTGTATGGAAAGCTTTCTACAAGGCCCACCTCATAAGTAAGGGTATCTCATCCAGGGACAATGAGGTCATAACATCCCTATATTCTTCCTTATAGGGCCCATTATTGAGTATAATGCCCCGTTCGGCATGTACCTCACAAAGCACATGCAGCAGCTGGAGAGACCACAGAGGTTCCTCGCCAGGAGACTCCAGGGCCTCAAAAATCTACCATACACAGATAGGCTAAAAGCCCTAGTCCTCTACTCAGTTTCATACAGACTCCTCAGAGGTGACCTCTGTCTGGCATACAAGGCAATCTTGGGGACCCTGTCTTGATGGGACTGCTGCATATCTGCAAATCAAGCTCCACTCAAGTTACCCACACTTGTGACCTCAACCTGGTCTCTGACATCAATAGGACTTGTTGGCGAGACAGATTTGTGTCCCAGAGACTCCCCCATCTGTGGAATAGACTCCCTCTCCACATCAAGCAGAGTACATCTCTACCCCTTTTTAAGCGCAACCCGGATAACTGGATGGGAAGCAGAAAATACATCCCTGAGATTCCACATGTGTCCCTGCAGGACAGGGGCATCAGGTACTGACATATCTAAACATGGGCTAAACTCTTGGATAGGATTATAAGGGCCTCAGGGCCAATAGCCTATTAATGTCATATGATCCTATGATCCTATGAAAGATCCAATTGTAGGACTGTAGAAATTTTAAGTATTTAAGAGGTGCAAGATTTGAGAAAGATAGGACATTTAGCTGTATTAACAGAACAGAGAGGGTAGTAGTTGAGAAAAGGTACTTGATGTCAAGTTGGAAATGTTATCAATAGTAGGTGAACACATTCTCTGTCGGACTGAAAAAATGTTGCCACATCATGCTATAAAAATTTCTGTGATAAGTGGCCACATTCAGGGTGAGTGTGATTCAGAAAATCCATCTTATGATGTGGCTAGATAAAACAATGTGTCCGGTCAGGTTATATGCTAATAATATGATGTGGCAAGGTAAAACAATGTGTGCAATCAGGTTATATGCTAATGATATGATACGGCTAGGTAAAACAATGTGCCCGGACAGGTTATATGCTAATGATATGATGTGCCTAGGTAAAACAATGTGTGCAATCAGGTTATATGCTAATGATGTGATACACCTAGGTAAAACAATGTGTAAGGTCAGGTTATGGCTAGGTAAAACAATATGGCCTGTCAGATTATATGTTACTGATGCAATGTGGCTAGGTAAAACAATGTGTCCGGTCAGGTTATATGTTATTGATATGATCTGGCTAGGTAAAACAATTTGTCCTGTCACATTATATGCTAATAATATGATGTGGCTAGGTAAAACAATGTGTCCAGTCATGTTATGGCTAGGTAAAACAATGTGTCCGGTCAGATTATATGTTATTGATACAATGTGGCTAGGTAAAATAATGTGTCCAGTCATGTTATATGCTAATGATATGATGTGACTAGGTAAAACAATGTGTCCGGTCAGGTTATGGCTAGGTAAAACAATGTGTCCGGTCAGGTTATGGCTAGGTAAAACAACGTGTCCAGTCAGATTATATGTTATTGATACAATGTGGCTAGGTAAAACAATGTGTCCAGTCATGCTATATGCTAATGATAAGATGTGACTAGGTAAAACAATGTGTCCAGTCATGTTATATGCTAATGATATGACCTGGTTAGGTAAAACAATGTGTCTGGTCAGGTTATATGATGTGGTTAGGTAAAATAATGTGTCTGGTCAGGTTATATGTTATTGATACGATGTGGCTATGTAAAACAATGTGTCCAGTCATGTTATATGCTAATGATATGTTGTGGCTAGGTAAAACAATGTGTCTGGCCAGGTTATATGCTAATGATATGATGTGTCTCAGTAAAACAATGTGTCCTGTGTGGTTATATGGTAATGATACGGTGTGGCTAAGTAAAACAATGTGTAGAGTCATGTTTTATGCTAATTATGGCATGATGAGGCACTGAGTCTGATAATGAGGTAAAACAGGATGATGTACTGATTTAGAAGTATTTAAATTCTGTGCAATGAGGCTGCAATAGCTTTATAGTGAATAAGGTCATAGTTCCATGTTCAGCTAGAATACATTGCACAGTTAAGCTAGGGGTTGTCACAGTCATAATACATATGTATCTGCAGGAGGCTATCATCACAGCTGCAGACATGGACGAAAAATATAATATGTATATAAAAAAAATATATATATATATATATATATATATATATATATATATATATATATATGTGTATGCAGAAATACTGTCAGTGTGTGGAAAACCAACACCATGCTATCCATACCCACCATCAAACCAACTAACAATGTGAAAAGGGTGGGGCACAGTTATCATCAGTTGCACTGGAGAGGAAGTCAGCTAGCTCTATCAGGAAGTGTACAGGATGAACAGCATACTACTCATATTAACCTATATGGTTTTACTCAAACCATTACCTCCCCCACAAGGACCAACAAAATAACAATGAAAGCACCTTAGACTGGATTCTCATAAATAGCCATCACCAAACTTACAAAGTAGGGACCATCCCCGAAGATATAAGCGAACATTCATTCACCTTCATAATCAGATATGAGTGACATTCCAAGCCCAATCACCTATAGGACAATAAGGAGCAACAAAAATTTTAATGCAGACATCTTCCAAAATGAACTTAAGGCATGTGATCGGTCAGCCCTCAAACACCTACCTCTGGAGGAAGCAGTAAAATACTTTAATACTAAATTCTTAGGTATTTTAGACTACCATGTGCCAATATAGACCATTAGAACTAGGATTAAATCTGCTCCATGGCTCTCAAAAGCAACCAAACAAAAAATGCTCCTTAGAAATAAAGTCCGGGCCAAGTGGTGTACTACTAAAAGCCCTGAAGATCACTTAAAATTTAGACAGCTAAGAAATGATACAAAAAAGCCATTCTGTCAGATAAAAGAAACTTTTACATTCAACTCCAACAAACCCATCAAAACAAACCACAAAAATGCTGGGCAGGGATTATACACTTTTACACCCAGGTCGTTCTGTCACATCTGCTCCATTAGGCTCTGACCATGATAGTCCCAAGCAAGTTGCCAATACCTTTAACACTTTCTTCACTGAGACCATTCAATCTCTAGCCAAACAACTAACTCCTGACAGCTCATCTCTGACTACCTCTACTTCTAGCTTACCTCCCTCATTTCACCTTAAACCTGTCCCTACATCCCTTGTCTGTATCCTTATTCAGAAACTCAAACCAACCACCCCTGCAGCTGATCAACTACCTGCAGAATATCTGCAAAAAGCTGCAAAAGCCATAGCCTATCCCATCTCCATCCTGATTAACAGAACTATCACTGAGGGAACTATCCCATCTATCTGGAAAATCTCACATATTATCCCTCTGCATAACTCCAATGAATTATCAAACTATAGACCTATTGCTATATTATCTCCACTGGCAAAAATCATGGAGAAATGCATTCATAGACAACTGTTAAACCACCTAATAGATAACAGCTTACTAGCTAACTGCCAACATGGCTTTAGGCCATTTCATAGCACCACCTCTGCCCTCTTATCCTTCTCTGACTGTATTAACAAAAATCGCAATAATAGTACTTTATCCTCAGCCCTCTTTATTGATCTCTCTAAAGTCTTCGATATGGTTAACCACCAATTTCACATAAACATACTCAAAAACCTGTTACTAGATGTGCTGGCTATACAATGGTTCCAATCCTGCTTAAACAATAGGCAGCAGGCTGTACTGTGGGAGAACAACTTATCTACCCACCTCCCCATTGCCCTCGGTGTCCTCCAAGGCTCTATATTAGGACCTCTCCTATTTTCTAGTTTTATCAATGACCTTCATTCTGTAATACCTCAAGCTGCCTGTATACAATACGCAGATGATTCCACATCAATATGCTCAGACACCTCTCTATCAGACCTTCAGACCCTCACCCAAAATGTGTTTAATACAGACAAGAAATGGCTTCTACACCATTGCCTCATCTTGAACCCCCAAAAAAACAAAACTCCAACTATTCACTCCCACCCATAGGGTCTCCCCACATTCAAAATTTACTGTTACATCAAGCAACGGTACTATCATATCTCCTGATTCAACTACAAAACTACTAGGGGTACTAATTGATAACAATCTTAACTTTCATACTCACATTAACAGTACTATAAAAACAGTCAACAAAAAACTAGGTTCCCTCTATAGAGTCAAACCCTTTCTGACCCCATTAGTGAGGGCTACTATTGCCCACACCCACTTAATCTCTACTTTCCTCTACGCCTCCCCTATATATACTAACCTGTCTAAAAACAACCTGAACAAGCAGGCTATCTCCTACAATAATATTGCTAGATTTGCAATAGGATAATTCAGAACCCATCACTGTATTTATTTGGAACAACTAGGATGGCTAGAGTTGCCAAATTTACTACTATTTAAACAATTAACAGTTGCCCACAAGATCCTGTATCAGCCTACTAATATGCCAATTCTTACCAACCTTATCATCCCCTACAATAAGACCCCTACGCTCATCTAATAAAATACTTGTACAAATAGGTAAAACCAGCAATATGGTTGGTGACTCTTTGTTTTCTAATACCGTGGGCAAAACCTGGATCTCACTCCCCAGTGACCTGACCTCCCTTTCCTCAATAACACTATTTAAAAACAAACTGAAATTATACCCTAAATCACACTGGTTATGTCCTTGTGCGAACCCTGACTAATTGCCCCATTTATCGCAAGACACCTATCACTACGCCCGTATATACTAGTTGCTTTCTGTTAACCATAAAAACAATGTGCTTTTATATATTAATTGAATGTCATTATCTATATTTTCTAACTATCCATATATGATATGTACTATGATTCTGTAAGCAGAAATGTAATGAACTGTAAAGAATTTCTTAAATACGTAATGTACCTGCATCTGTAAAACTGTAATTTAATATAAATTGTACTGTGTTTTCGAGGAGCTTTTCTCCCAGGGGCACTGCTGAAAATGGGCATATATTCAGCTGGACTAGCCTGGTCATCAAATGTAAAATAAAATAAATAAAATAAAAAAAATGAATAACCTCCCTGAGAGGAAGTCTGTGCTCTAAAAATCTTCCTTAATGCAGCGAGGCTCTCTGTCTTTCATTGTGTAGATTTACCCCTCTGGGCATGATGATTATGCTAATTAGGGCTAATCTTATTACTGATTTTGAGCCATTCAGTTTGCTTGATAAACACACCTGGTAAGCATCATGAAGATTAATATATGATGCCATATGTATGCCTGAGTGTTTGCAGTCTGCAGCAGTGAACGCTCATAAGAATGAACGTTGTGAATAACAGTGAATGCTCATATGAGCGAACATTGTTTTTAGTTGAGTTTTTGCTGACAGTCTTTTGAATGGGATTATGGTACAGCAAAGTAAGGGAATTTGCCCTTACCCCACTGTTGTGCAATTTCAGATTTGGTATACATATATATATATATATATATATATATATATATATGGTTCTACCTGACATAATCGAAACCACACAACACCGACACCACATCCACGACACCACATATTGAACAGTCCATATAAACACGAAAACCACACATAACGACAACGAAATACCGGCGGGTACACAAACACGGAAACCCCAAACAAAACAAAACACATCCCCCCAACACACACACCACACACACCACAAGCACACACCAATCCTTACAAGCCCACACCAACCCTATAACCCCCCTAACCCTAAGGTCCGCTCACCATACCTACCGGCTACCTACCCTAACCTAACTCCCTTAACCTTAACTACCCTCTCCTAACTCCTACTCCCTAACCCTCCACCTCCTAACTCTCAACCTAAACCCCCTATGGCACCCTCCCCCTACTCCCTAGCCCCCCCCTAACAAACCTAACCCCTACTCACTTAACCCCACCCCTATAACCCTACCCCCTAACTCACTTAACCCACCCTCCACCCACCCTACCTCATCTCCACACCTTACTGGCACCCACCCTATCCCCCTCACAGCCTTTCCCCACTCAAGGCATACTCCATATATATATATATATATATATATATATATATATATATATATATAATTAATAAAGGGTGTGGGGGGGTGCATCATTTTTGTTTTCAATCATTTTAGATTCAGTCTAAAATGATCGCTTTTTGGTCATTCAGTATTGTGATTGATCGATGTTTGATGATAGACTCTCCTGAGTAACTGTAAGCAACTCCATGCACATGTCTGCAGCCTATTATTTTAAGAATACTTTTTCAGACCACATTAAACCATCTCTAGATAGAGCTGCTTCAGATATTCCTCCGGATACTGCATGCCTTGTACTGTGTGCAAGATTAGTGCAGGAGCTCCAGCAGGCACTATGTCTGCCGTGCAATCCAGGAATAACCTGTAGGGGTGTACACGAGCACTCCTGCACTAGTCCTGCATGGACTCATCGCCAGTATGCAAATTACCCCATTTGCAGGAGAAATCCATGTAAATGAGGTGAATTTGTGATCCAGGAACCTGGAAACCAGCGGTGCAGGACTAGTGTAAGCTGCAGAAATGAACTCCGCCAGTAAAGGAGTACATTTCTGCAAATTCCAACATGAAGCCATGACAGCTCCAAATAAAGGGTGGATATCATTTAGAAAGCATGCCAATGGCCAAGTATCAGGCCATTAGCATGGAAAACAGGTGAAAAACATAAAAAAATCAACTTTTATTCTTTTTAACTGATCACGGCTGTTTAAGAGTAGGGCAGTGCGGCGCGCAGACGGGATCGAGGGGAAAATAAGAAAATAAACCTAAAATAAGCATTCTAACTAAAATCACTATTCCGCCATTATAGTCAATGGCAAGCAGAAGACAACATGGCCAGTGCGTAGTGGTTGCTAAGAAGGGAGGCTCAGTGTGAGACATGTAACTATGCATTAAAAGGCAATCCTATGCAAATGAGGGGAATGATGGTGAATCCCAGATTTCCCCTGCATGCTAGTCAGCGACCACCAGTGTACCTAGGAGTTAGCTGACATCATAGGGGGGGGTATGTCAGGCATACTGTAAGCGGATTGGAGCCCTGTGGCTCAGGTTTGCTCCTAGCTTACTACAGCTAGGCAAGGGGGTGTGTCTGAGTCTGCCTAGCACTCTTTACATTGCCTAAGTGGGTGTGCGTGCCGTGCACCAGGTTTTAAAGGGAAAAAAAGTAAACCAGGAAGTAGCAGCTCTGTGTACATTTGAGCAGTGTGTTTGTGCAGCGCACCCCTGGGCTTAAACAGCAAGGCAATGGGAAGGGAAAACAGTAATAGGAAGTTAATCAAGGAGAACTAGCATAGCTGGCAGGTGAAATGTATCACAATCAGCCAATTACACAGGCAGCAGACCAGCCCAGCCCAGAACACAACTATAAACTATGTAAACACCTTCCCCTCTGGTTTTTCCCATACTCTACACCACCGGTGTATACAAGCAGGGAACTTTTAACAAAGCTACAAAATGATAGGGGCTGCAGCAGGAATCATACAACATGTGCAAGAGGCTGAGGGTGGTGAGGATGTGAATGCTGTTGACCAATCCACAGTGAGAAGACAGAGAAGGGTGTACAGACCCAGAGTAACCTACAAGGGGCTACATGAGCTGGAGATAGTGGAGCACTATAGGATGGACAGGGACCTCCTACAGCAAAGTGTTGAGCTGTGCCAGCCACGCCTGACATACCAAACTGACAGAGGGGAACCCATCCCGGTGGATACCGAGGTATGTGTAGGCCAAGGAATACTAGCCACAGGTACCTCCCAATGCTCAACTGGGGATATCATGGGGATCTCACAGGCATCAGCATCCAGAGTATTCCACCAGTTCCTGGATGCCATGTCAGCACATGCCGGTGAGCAGGTATATTTCCTCAACACCCGTGAGGTGTTGGCCAGCAATATGCGTCTCTTCCACCAAATAGCAGAATACCCTGAGGTAGTGGGTGCTATAGACTGCACGCACATAGGTTCATATGTTCATAGGTAGGTACTAGGCTATTGGCCCTAGGGCCTATATAAGTCTAGCCAAAAAGGTACCCTGACTTTCGCCACCCAAGAAAATTATTTTCCTGTGCCCCTGTCGAGCAAAGCTACAGAAATGATCCCTGGGGTGAATTTCCTATTTCCCATCCAATCATCAAGATTTTTCTTGAAGAGTACTAATGAGGAGCTTTGTTTGATATAGATAGGTAGTTTGTTCCAGAGTATGGGAAGTCTCTGGGACAGGAATCTATTCCTCCAGCATGCTCTGTTTATTGTAGTGACAAGGTTTAGGTCCCTAGAGCATGTAGCTCAGAGGGATTGGGATTTCTTTAAGTGGAGCATGTCCAACAGCTCTGGGTTTGACATAGCTTTGTATGTTAGGCAGAGATAGCCTCTGAGCAGGCGATATGCGAAGGAGTAAAGCTGGAGTTTTTGAGACAGTCTGCCTAGGGCATCTGTTTGAGGCCAGTAATCCTCTTTTTGAGGTATTTCTGCGGCCTTTCCAATTTTTGTAGAGGTATTGTGAAGTACATACCAAAAGGGGCATTGTACTCTATAATGGGTCTAATGAGTGACGAGTAAAGGGGGACAAATACCTCTTTTTTCCTGGATGAAAAACCTTTTGTGACGAGGTGTGCCACATAGAAGGATTTCCTGACTACTGTGGCGATGTGATTATCAAAAGAGAGACTACTGTCCACCTGTGTCCCAAGGTCTCTTATCACATTTTCATTGTTAAGTAGACTACCACCTATGTGGTAGCTCATGGGTACAGAGTTTTTACCAAAGGGGATGACAATGCACTTTTTGGCATTGAGTTTGAGGCCATGGCTTTGGCACCAGGCCATTCATCTGCAAACTTCATTAGCCAAATACCTTCTGTGTTAGCCTGTACTTCAGAAAAGTAGATACCAAACAGGAGAGGACCCAGGACTGAACCCTGTGGTACTCCACTTGTCACTGGTCTGAAGTCGGATTTGGAATACACTACTTTCACAGTGTGGGTTCTGTCAGTGAGCCAGTTGCCAACCCATCTTGTGACATAGGGATTTATACCTAGTTTAATGAGTTTATCTATAATTCCAAAGTGGGGGATGATGTCAAAAGCCTTGGCAAGATCTAGATAGGCTGTGTGAACCACCTTACCCTCGTCTATCGCTTTGGTGACTGCTTCAAAGAAGTCTATCAGATTTAGGAGACATGATCTGCCTTTTACAAACCTAAACTGGGTGGGATCCAGAGTTTGGAGATTACCAATGTCTTTGTGTATAAGATCCATGATGATATGTTCCATGGCCTTGCAGACCAGGCTCGTTCGGCTAATGGGTTGGTAGTTCCTTTGGTCCGTGTTGGCTCCCTCTTTGTGGAGTGGGATAACCATCACTGTGTGCCATTCAGTGGGCACAAAGCCTGAGGTGAAGCTATGATTGAATATGCTTAGGTGGGGTGCCAGTTCATTCTGCAGTTCATGCAGAATGCAGCCTGGGATGTTGTCAGGTCCCATGGTTGCTGTGTTCTTGGCTTTGGAGAGTGTGTTTTTTACCTTTGCAGCCGTGATTACAGGATCTTTGCATTCTTCCAGTGTAGAGATGGGCCCTTTAGGGGGTGAGGGGAGGGTAAAGTTAGCATTGAACTTATCTGCCAGGATGTTGGCAATATCAGTTGGTTCTGTATATTTAGTGTCATTGTGCTGTAACTCAGAGCAGATCTGATTGTTGCCATTAAGATTCTTGACATAGTTATAGAATGCTTTGTGGTTGTCTTTAGAATCAGTGGTGATTTTGTTTTCATAACTAGCTTTGGAAGATTTTATGAGGGATCTCAGCATCTTACTGAGGCTGACCAGGGAGTTCCTCCGATCATGGACTTTTACTCTTTTTTGCAACAGTTTCTTTCTTCTGTTGTAGAGTTTGTTTATGGCAGGGAACCACCAGATTGGCTTCCTTTTTTGGAGGATAGCATCTTGGTTCTGTTAGGGATAGCATGATCCATGCACTCGTGTAAGTGCTTATAAAGTGCATCTGTGTAGGATTCAGTAGTCATACCTCTATTGTCCATCTGCATGGGTGTCGTGAAGTTTGCCACTTCTGTCTTAAGAAGCGTGAAGTTGGCTTTGGAGAAATTTTGTACGGTGGTTTCCCTAATGGTGGGTGGGGGCAGGATGTGGACGTCTAGGGTGATTAGCTTGTGGTCAGATCTGACCAACAAGGAATTAACCTCTGGTGTGGAACACTGGTCTCCCATGTTGGTAATGACCAGCTCTATGATATTGCTGCTCCTGGTGGGGGTGTGGATAAATTGATCCAAGGCATTGGAATTTATGAATTCCAGAAAATGTTGAGCAAAAGAGTTGGTACATGAGTAGTTTTCCCAGTTAATGGTGGGGTAATTGAAATCACCCATTATTAGGGTGTTGGGTTGTACCCTAATATTTTCCAGTGTATCAAGAAATGAGGAGTGGGAATCCTGGGACATGGTGGGGGATCTGTAGCAAGTTATACTTTGGATTGCTGTCTTGCCCGGAGTTAGTTGCACTTGGATAATCTTGGATGCATTATGCTGAGCAACTAGCCTGGAGGTGTGGATATCCTTAATGAATATGGACATGCCTCCACCTTTAGTGTTTCAGTCCAGGTTAGGTGGCCGAAAGGTGTGGTATGAATTATAGCTTGGTAATGCAGGGTTGCTCTTTGGAGCCTTGAACCAGGTCTCTGTCACTGCACAGATGTAGTATTGAGTAGCATTACCCTCAGATTTTGCTTGCTTGTACCTGTTAAGGGGGTGAATTTGTCATTTGATCCTTGCGTAAAAAAGGAACTATAGGGGTGGCAAAGCCTTAGCCAGTATCCAGAATCCCAAGGGCGACAGGTGCAGGCCATCTCTGGCAAAGCATCATGGTCTGTCGATCATATCATCCCAGGCATACAGATACTAGATACCCTTTGAATGACACCAGAAGCTTAACCAATTGTTGAAGTCAATCATTTTGTCCTTGTACTGTGGTATCATTCTGGGTGATGGCAGGATGCTACTCAGGGCTAGGGTCATACCTGCCTGGGCTACAAGATGAGAGAGCTCCTCCATGTCTCTTACATCTCAGGTCATTCACACCAACATGGATAATGACAGAGTCATATTTGTACTTGTTGTGGAGTGACCTGAGTACCCGACAGGCAGCTGACAGTAACTTTCTCCTTGTATAGCCTGGTGAGTGAAACATCAGTGTGCCTGACTATAGAGTCACCTATGACTAGAGTGTTGGGTATGTTGTTATGACTTATGGGCTGTGGTTGAGTGGCACACTGAGTTTGTGGGATATGTGTCATTTGGGTTGTGCAGGGGGGGGTGGAGGTTGCTTGTGTTTCTGCTTTGAAGGACTCTGTTGCTTGAGCAGATTTTTATTGAGAGCTTCCGCGAATATAGTTTCGTGCTTTTATGTGTGTGTTTTGGTGGTGCAGGTTTTGTGGGACTATGTGATGAGTGTGGTGTGGTGCAAGTGTTTACCTTCTCCTCTTGACTATCTAGTCCAGTCTTGGATGAAGAGAGCTTTGCTTCCAGCATGGCTATATAAGTGCATCTCTCACAGGTTGTAGTGTTGGGTGGTAGGAGGAGAGGTTTGTCTGTTTACATGAGGCAGTTGCTGCATTGCCCCAAGATGCCCAGATTCATCAGGTAGACAGGAGAAAACACCAGCAGTTGACCCTTAGATATGCCTGGATAGGTGCTTATTTATTAAGTACTAAAAGTTGTTTTCCTCTAGACAAGTGAGGAAAGTTGAGTGCTGTAGTAATTTGTAGCTTATTTAGTGCTTATAATGGGTTCCGAACATGTGCTGAGCTCAAAGAAACAGATTTTAGTGCTAAAACTAAAAAAAACTGGCTAGTTCTAAGGGAAAATTTGAAGAGCAGACTTTATGGTGCCGGGAATAGTTTACGCATCAAAGCACCACCTGCTGAGCAGGGTAGGGTCTACATCAACCGCAAAGGCTTCCCTTCCATCAACTGCCAGGTTGTGTGCGATGGCCAGGGCATTATAATGAATGTGTGTGCTGGCTGCCCTGGAAGCTATCACGATTCCCACATCTGGCATCTGATGCAGATGTACCACAGATTTGCCGGGTCTATATTAGAACACCAAACGATCAAAATTTCGAGTGTTCTAATATCGAACCCTATGAATCGAAAATTTAAAACATCGAACATACAGAACAGCGAATTGTTCCAAAACACATACACACAGCACAAGCACACCAATCAAACAGCAATCCACACACATACACCTAAACTCTTACACCTAACCCTACACTAAACTATACATACATCAGTAACTATCCACTTACCTTAACCCAAACCCTAACCCTAAGGTCCGTCACTATCACACAGTCACCTCACACATGCCCCAACCCTAACCCACCTACCCCACCCTAACCCCCACGTCCACACAATTGCACACTTACCTGAACCCGACCCATAACTTTCCACCACAGCACTGAAAATACCGAAGCAACAGAAATGGACAACCAAATTCTTTCCCTAGGAAAAAATTTGGTTTTCTGTTTCTTCAATATTTTCAGCGTTCACTGAAAATGGGTCGATATTAGAACACTCGAAATTTTGAAAGTTCAGTGATCTAATATAGACCCAGATTTGCCAATGGGGACATCCCTTATGGTCACCTAGTGGGGGATGCTGGTTAAGAACTGGAGCTGTGGCTGATGACACCTATCAGAAATGCACACACACCCCAACAAGAATGCCATAATGAGGCACACGCACAGACCAGATGTATAACAGAGAGTGTGTTTGGGATGCTCAAGTCATGGTTCCGGTGCCTGGACACATCTGGTGGAGCAATGCAGTACTCACCATCTACATGTACTCAAATTCTTATGGTATGTGCCATGCTACACAATATGATCCTGAGGAAACAGCTGCAGCAAGAACAGTACGGGGCAGGGCCACACAGCCCCCCACCAATGCCAAGGACAGCACAGGCACAGAGTGACTTGGAAGAGGAACAATCTGAGCCTGCCCCAGTAGGCAGATGGAGGTGTGCCTAGTATGCCCTGGCCTTGGCAAAGAGGCAACGCATAGCACATACACTGACACAGTAGGGACCCAGGGAATGACACCTCTCTCTGACTCGCACATACAGTAAAAGGGATGCCAAACATGATGCTACTTGTGCTCAACCATGTATAGGGTGTCTACTACATGCATCCAACATAGGTAGCCCTCCAGCACCATCCTACACCCACAAGGTAAGTTAATCAACCTACCAATTGCTGAATGGAGTAGAATGTGTCATTACCTGTATCTATTGTATGGATGTGAGCATGCAAGGGAATTGGGTGGCTGAATGGTATTCCAGCAGATAGTAGACACCCACACGGGTACCATGATATCTGTAACAAATACTAGAGTCATAATAGTAGCCAGTACTACACAGTGCGACAAAACCCACTGCAGGAAATGTGCTGGCTGTCATATGTGTCCATATGACTCACACATGCCAGTCAGGGAGGTTCACATACCCCGCAACAGTCTCAGCCAGCAGGACAGGTATAGACAACCGCAAATAGAGGCTGTGTTATGGCCTCTGAATGATGTCTATGGGTAACCTCCCCTCCAGGCTTACACAGACAGACTACAGCGGGTCAGGTAGTGGGATAATAGTTCTAAAGGGCAGGAAGTCAGACAATAATATGTAGGTCAACCAAAGCTAAGACCTGTAGTACACTGATATGCCTCTAGTTAGCATGATAGGTTAGAATACAGAATGAAATGGAGTACCTGGCATATCAGCACAGTCATAGCAAATGTGTACAAGTGCCAGGTGTGCCCCCCCCCTTCCATCCTATGTAGATATGTCGAAACAGTCAGGTGTGCCCCCCAATCATGTGTAGAAATGTAGAAACAGTCAGGTGTGTCCACCCCAATCCTGTGTTGAAATGCAGTAACAGTCAGGTGAGCCCCCCAATCCTGTGTAGAAATGTAGAAATAGTCAGGTGTGTCCCCTCGCAATCCTATGTAGAAATGTCTTAACAGTCAGGTGTGCCCCTTCCCCCAATCCCGTGTAGAAATGTAGTAACAGTCAGGTGTGCCCCCAATCCTGTGTAGAAATGTAGTAACATGTATGAGTAGGTATAATACCAGTAGAGCACAGATGCACAGAGGTGGCCAAGGTAGCAGGATAGGTTGTAGCATTTGCACAATATGCAGGTCTGTGTGTGTTAGGTTGGTGTGTGTTTCATATTGTATGAGAGTGGTCAGTATGTATGCATGTTGAGGCAAGACCTGGTGGCCATTGCCCACTGCTGCTGACAGGTACAAGCCCTCACAACTGCAGTGCCAAAGACAATTTCCACCAGTATAACACATGCTAGCAGTAAGCCATTGTAAATGTATGGTGGTAATATGTGTCACCATCTGAAGGACTGACATGGCGTGGCTGTTGGGCTAGATATTCAAGCAGTACACAAGAGAAAGTACCCCTGACATACAGTAAATATTTTGTCACTATGAAATGGAGACACCCTTGGAATTGTACATACAGGTATGCATCAGATTAACTGGTCCTGTAGTAGGGGATACCAGTGATGTCTGCCCAAACGCTTGCAGATCACAAAGGAGGCAGGACTGATGTATTGGGAAACAGCTGAAGTACCTGCACATGCCAGCATAACTGGAATGCCCCATGCATATCTGTGTGTCAGATGTAAGTAGTGTCCATTGCACACATGCACCCAGCTCACACAAACACCACCCACAGGTACCTCTCTGGTCATATCCCTGCTCTGGGGAATGGTTACAATATGATCCCACCTGTATATGGCAATAGCAGAAGAATGCAGCATGCAGTGCAGGTGTCCCATGCAGGTGTGTCCTAGCTGTAGGTAGCACCCTGCCAGCATCCACACCACCTGATCAAAACTAATAGAAGGTAGTGGCATGAACACCTATCACACCTACCCTGTCACCCCAGGGGAATATACTGTATGGTGATCTGAGACTGTATGACTGACAGAATGCAATGGCCTGCCACATCTGGCCCGCAGCAACACCTAATGGCCCACAGGCCCCTGCCAAAGGCCTGTGTCTCACACGTACTGCCAATGCATGTTATGTCAAGGACACCCAAATAACAACATAACACACTCCACATAAGCCATATGCAAGGCCATGTGGACAAACCACAGTAACATGTCCACCATGTCCCACTGCATGAACTGTGGACCAACACTAACACACACACTTGTGATGGGCTGGTACCCTTAGGGAAAGTATCAGAGAATGTATGCATAATGTATGGAAGAGGTTGGAATAACAGAGGTGGGTGGAAGCATGGGCAGCATGGAATGTGTAGGATCCAACACCAAGTTGTGTGCACACACTATCCCTGGCTGCAAACACATAAATGGGTGGCTACACACCTGCCAGTACACCACAATAGGGTAATGTCCTGACCCATGGCCCTGCATCTGGGTAAGCTGTGAGAATCAGTACAGCTGTGAGGTATTGCCACAGAAAGATAAGGCCATACTGTCATGTCTATGGGTGTACAAGTATGGGATCCTCTACCAGCACTGTACCAAGGTGCTGAACTGGATACACAGACTCAGCAGCACGTGTCTGCAGCTCCCCCTCCAGAATGGCATAATTTACCATGAATACATAGGTGTCTACCCACAATACCAGACACAGCTGCAGTCACCCTTGTCTCCCAAGACATCACTGCAAGCAATAATGTCCACCTGACAGTACATGAGGACAGAAAACATCAATATGTCTAACAATACACTTGTCTGAATATTTCTGCTAACAGCAGTACCATGCAGCTGAAGCAGCAAAGACACAATCACCTATAGTACACAACATCCCCTGCACAGTGTGTCCCCATAATCCAAATGATCGAGGGATACCCTGCAGAAACAGTTTGCTCCCTGTAGGTGTACAACACAAAGGTCTGCACCGGAGTACAAACTACCTGGAATCAATCCACACATTCAATACAGAAGGCCATACTGGGCATGCTCACACACTTAGAGAAATGAAGGCAATGTCAGACAACAACATACTGAAAGGTTATACTGGGCATGCTCACACACTTAAACAAATGAAGCCCATGTCTACAAACAACAGTGGACCATACATATCTGGCATTTGCAGATGTTAGTGCATACACTCCACAGTATGCACCAGTCATGCCTTGCATACACAGTGGATAGGAATACAGACATATATCCAAGGACAACACACTGTAATAAGCCAAAAGTAGACATACATAGATGTGTGGAAGAGAGTGACTGTGGCAAGGACCCATCTATTATAAAGCCTGTCCCACCCAGCAGACAGGAAAATGGCTACAACAACATGAGATGTAAATGTCATTCACTGAAGACATTAGCCACCAGTATCTGTCAGCATTACAGACTATGTGGTGCAAGTCCTAGCTGTTTAACATGACTGTACAAGGAAGTAGTCATCTAGCAGATGTATACACATACCTGTGGAATATAACCCTGTATGTCCACACGTGTGGTGTGTCAACCTCTAGATGAATGGGTTATGGCCCATGCACACACACTGCCGTCCCCATAGCCCTACCATGACAAGCCTTCTGAGGTCATCCACTTTGAAATACACCCTTGGGAAAGGCATAGCCCAGTAATCTCTGTGGCGTGACCCATAACTGCATACTGCTGTAGTGTGATGAACTAGTTAGGTAGGAGTTCCATTCCCAGACCTGGCAACTGTGTGTGTGTGTGTGTGTGTGTGTGTGTGTGTGTGTGTCTCTGTCTGTGTAGAGAGCAATGCTTTTTAGGCTTGTCACACTTACTACAATTCAACTGCCCTACTTTGGCAAGGCTGCTGATATCATTCACTGTGAAATACAACTTTTGAAAAGCTGTAGCCCAGCAATCTCCAAGGTGTGTCCTATAACTGCGTACTGCTGTAGTGTGATAAACTAGTTAGGTAGGAGTTTTAATCTCAGACATGGCAACTGTGTGTCTCTGTTGAGAGCAGTGCTTTTTAGTCCAGTCACACTCATTGCAATTCAACTGGCCTATTTTGGCAAGGCTGCTGATGTCATTCACTGTGAAATACACCTTTTGGAAAGCTGTAGCCCAGTAATCTCCATGGCACGTCCTATAACTGCATACATCTGCAGTGTAATAAACTAGTTAAGTAGGTGTTCTAATCCCAGACATGGCAACTGTGTCTGTGTGTTTCTGTCTGTGTCAAGAACAATGCTTCTTAGTCTTGTCACACTCACTACAATTCAACTGCCCTACTTTGGCAAGGCTGCTGATGTCATTCACTGTGAAATATACCTTTCAGAAAGCTGTAGCCCAGTGGTCTCCATGGCACATCCTATAACTGTGTGCTGTTGTAGTGTAATAATCTAGTTAGGTAGGAGTTCTAATCCCAGACATGGCAATTGTGTATGTGTGTGTGTGTGTGTGTGTGTGTGTGTGTGTGTGTGTGTGTGTGTGTGTGTGTGTGTGTGTGTGCGTGTCTCTGCCTGTGTAGAGAGCAATGCTTTTTAGGCTAGTCACACTCACTACAATTAAAATGCCCTACTTTGGCAATCCTGCTGATGTCAGTATCTGTGAAATACACCTTTGGGAAAGTAGTATTCCAGTAATCCCTGTGGTGCATCCTATAACAGCTTCATGCTGTAGTGTGATATAGAACTCTGGTAGAGGTTCTATTCCCACACATGGCAGTTTTGGCTGTTTTGTGTGTGTTTCTATGTCTGAGTAAGGAGCAATGCATTTTAGGCTAGTCACACTCACTACAATGCATATGCCCTACTTTGGCAATCCTGCTGATGTCAGTCACTGTGAAATACACCTTTGGGAAAGGAGTACTCCAGTAATCTCTGTGGTGCATCCTATAACTGCGTAGTGCTGTAGTGTAATAAACTAGTTAGGTAGGAGTTCTAATCCCATACATTACAGGTGTGTGTGTGTGTGTGTGTGTGTGTGTGTGTGTGTGTGTGTGTGTGTGTGTGTGTGTGTGTGTGTGTGTGTGTGTGTGTGTGCAAAATTTATAGCCTGTGTGGAGGTGGTTGAGAGTATGTAACAACTGAACTCAATGTGAAGTGGGTTTTGCAAAATTCTTATATGGTGGCCCTAGTATATATCACAATGTCCACTGTACAGGGATAACAGATGTGAAATAGCTAAGAGGCTGGAGTGCGAATCCATACCCCTACATGTGACATCAAGGTCAGGCGAACAAAGTTAGCAACCCTAGTATTACCCAGAGAACACTCTCAACCCATGTCTCATACACACACACTTGCCTAGGCAACAGCCGCTATGTTGGTAGCACCCTGCATATTGCCTTCTGATAGTAACCATAGTGTGATTGCAGTGGGCTACAGAGGGCATGGCACCCTGTCCATCAGTCCAATAGGCACATACATGCCAACAGTGCACCTTCCCCATGTTACCCACTGGACATCTGCAACACCTGTGGTGCTATTAAATGTGACCCACAAAGGACATGCAATGCCTGAAAATTATGCCCTGTATGGACAGATGCCACTGACACCAGGGAATATAGGTATCATGCTATCAATGTAGGTGCAGGGTAAACCTGCTGTCCATTAACAGTTCCCACCACATGAGGCCAGGACTGCCACATCTGATGATAACAATCTGTGTACACAACATGGGCGAGACAACCCAGGTACAGTTCCACATGTCACTGTACAGGCATGTGGAGGTGTGCACATCCCAGACACCATCCATGTTATGGACTAAGGAACACATACATGGCAAGCAATGCACAGCATTGGCCACACACAAAAGTCACCCAGATGAGTGGATGGTGAATACAATACCAACCTGTGTGGGCAAATCCAGAAACTACACCCCTGAACCACAATACAAGCCATTGTCATGTGGCCTGATGCCAAGGTATACCCATCACCTAGCCTTGTATAGCTGTCTGGTACAGTCGTCCACTGCACACCCATGAAGCAAAGCACCCATGCATGTCATTACTGTCACCGTGCGCGCGCACGCGCGTGTGTGTGTGTGTGTGTGTGTGTGTGTGTGTATGATGCGTATGATCACATTCTCACTCACTACAACCCCCACTGGCATACCGAAGCATGCTGTCTGATGTCAGACACCTCTACATACCCTTTGCCCACATAACCTCCGTATGACCCCTGTGGTGGATGTGATACCTGCACAGTAATGTGTTGTGGCAATCTCACTAGTGATGAGTTATATTCCTGGCTCTGCCATGTGTTTCAGTGTGTGTGTGTGTCCCTATGAGAGTGTGGCTGTGTTGACACTGGCACCTGTTCATGCAGACAGGCACGTGTATTACACCTACTGTATAGCTACCATATCCCTTTTGCAGATGTCACTAACCACCACATATACATTTTGAGGGCTCCTTGATATTATAACCTATGTGCAGCATCCAATAACTGCATAGAAATG